>NC_064644.1:410537623-410840653 GCF_023864345.2 Schistocerca serialis cubense | reverse complement strand
CCTACAAAATAATGGCCCTGACTAACATTAAACTATACCTTTCACAAATCACTAAATCACTTACCTCACAAAAATCTTTGCTGCTCAAGCTACTGCAATACAGCGAGCGCCACTACTGCCAGCTAAATAAAAGATTCAAACTACTGAAGGCACTAACTACTGATAGGGATAGTTAGCAAATGAAAGATATTAATAGAGAACAAACAATGTATTTACCTTGATATCATCATATATAAATATATCAGTTCATGAAAAATTACAAAACTCCGCCATCTCTCTCCCCACATCCACCACTGCTGGCGGCTCACCTCCAACTGCGCAACGCTACGCGCTGTTCACAGCCAGCTGCCTAACACTACAATGGCGAGTATTACAACAATGCAAAGCAGACACAGACTGCCCACAGCACAGCCAGTGATTGTCATACAGAGGTGGCGTTACCAATAAAAAACCTAAACAGCCTACTTACATAGAGAAAACATAAACAGCCTACTTACAAGACAGCATGCTTACGCGCATATCACCTATCAGAGTCGTATCTAGATGTATCAGGGGTCCCATATCTTTCCAACTGCACACTCCCCATATCGTCATAGAAGCTGCACCAGCTTGAACAGTCCTCTGCTGACACGCAGGGTTCATGGATTCATAAAGTTGTCTCCATACCCGTGCATGTCCATCCGCTCGATACAATTTGAAACGACACTCGTCTGACCAGGCAACATGTTTCCAGTCATCAACGGTCCAATGTCGATGTTGACGGACCCAGGCGAGGCGTAAAGCTTTGTGTCGTGGAGTCATCAAGTGTACACGAGTGGGCCTTCGGCTCCGAAAGCCCATTTCAGTGATATTTGGTTGAATGGTCCGCACGCTGACACTTGTTGATAGCCCAGCATTGAAGTCTGCAGTAGATTGCGGGAGGATTGGACTTCTTTCACGCTGGATGATTCTCTTCAGTCGTCGTTGGTCCCGTTTTGCAGGATCTCTTTCCGGCCGCAGCGATGTCGGAGATTTGATGTTTTACCGGATTCCTGATGTTGACGGTACAGTCGTGAAATGGTCGTACGAGAAAATCCCCACTTCATCGCTACCTCGGAGATGCTGTGTCCCATCGCTCTTGCGCCGACTGTAACATCACGTTCAAACCCGCTAAAATCTGTATAAAGTGCCATTGTGGCAGCAGTAACCGATCTAACAACTGCGCCAGACGCTTGTCTTATAGGCCGGCTGGAGTGGCCGAGCGGTTCTAGGCGCTACAGTCTGGAACCGCGCGACCACTACGGTCGCAGGTTCGAATCCTGCCTCGGGCATGGATGTGTGTGATGTCCTTAGGTTAGTTAGGTTTAAGTAGTTCTAAGTTCTAGGGGACTGATGACCTCAGAAGTTAAGTCCCATAGTGCTCAAAGCCATTTCAACCATTTTTGAACTTGTCTTATACAGGCGTTGCCGACCGCAGCGTCGTATTTTGCCTGTGTACATATCTCTGTATTTAACTACACATGCTTATAGCAGTTTCTTTGGCGCTTAAGTGTATAATGTGACAAGCTCGCTGAGTATTAACGTAAATTGCTGATTTAACTGTCTCATTGAAGGTTAGTGACCTCGTTTTCTCCGTATGTATACCGATGGATCCAAAATTCCACTGGATGTGCTTTTCTATGACCTCAGATCCAAATCAGTAAAGCTTACAAACTGCCTAAAAGTGTTTCAATTTTTACGGCGAAGACTGTGACAATTTTGGTAGCTATTAAATTTGCATTTTCAATCTGCTTATTAAAGATATTAATCGTTCCCGATTCCCTGAGCCTTCTTAAAAGTATTCAACACTAAAGATGGAATAAAACTACCAACCGTTATATTTTGGTTGTGGTAATGGAAGATATTCTCTGAAAACAGAAAGTGCAATCATTCTACTCTGGATGCATTCCCACGCTGATATCCGCTATAATGAGGAAGCTGACGTCTCAGCGAAGCAGGTTCCATGTACAGGAATTGTTCTCGACGTGAAATTACCGATACAGACTAATTACGTGAAGTGAAGAGCCACGGAAAACAGCAGTGGTAAGAGATGTGGAACGTGTCCCAACAAATGAGAGGTGGATATTATGGGACATTATAACCTGAAATTACTACAAAGTTGTGCTTTACGAGGACGCATTTCGACCGATCTACGATTTCCACCATCACTCGACCCCACTTTAACCAAGCCTCGTTTGCTCTACATCTGTATAGAATCAATATTTACGATTCCCCTGCATGTGAGTGTGATTCCGAGTCAGAAGCAAATATAAAATCTTGTTTTCGTGTTTCAAATTTTGAATGCTCGAATTTCTGAGAACTTTGATGAGTGTAGGTTACATCCTCCCCCAATCAGCGTCTACTCCTTTGGTTTCTAAAGCCACTCGCATGTATAAAGTAACTGCCAATTTTCCTAAGAGTATAGGGAAAAATCTGTAGGGTTCATATTTTCATTTATCTGTATCACTTATAATTAAATTTAAGAAGTAGTGTGAATTGATTATATAAATATATCTAGTTTACTTATCGTTCTATTTGTTAAACATTTGTTGTGGAAAAAGTTGACTGTTTGTGCTTTCATTTCTATATTTTGTATTTTCCTTGTACCATTATGTATTCCATGTACCCATGTGTTCTCGATGGTTAAACAGAGTACAACCTCTGGAGCCCAAATAAAATAAACAATCAAACAATGAATGACGTTTTATGCTCCATTGGACTGAAAGAAAATACCCTGCAGCAATCATCGGAAGGTCCATACTAGATGAGGGAGCGTTATGGCTTGGGGAGTGTTTTCACGGCATTCCCTGTGTGATCTCGTCATTCTGAAATGTACAATGGTTCAACACAATTATACATAGAACCTTGAGGACCATGTCCACCCATACATGCAGTTTGTTTTTCTTTTCGGCACGATGGCATCTACCAGCAGGGCAATGCAACTTGTCACACAGCTAGCAGTGTACGTGTGTCGATCGAAAAGCACCTTGATGATTTTCCTGTGTTCTCCTGGCCAGCAAACTTCCCGGATTTAAACCCAATCGAGAATCTGTGGGACCGTCTAGATCTCGCTGTTCGCGCCATCGATACTCAACCGAGCGACTTAGCGCAGTTGTCTGTGGCACTTGAGTCAGTGTGGCTTCACAGCGCTGTTGGTCCCTTCTAGAACCTCTTTGACTCTCTTCCTGCACGCCCACGCTGCATAAGCTCGTTATTCGGACTTCTGACGGGTGGTCACATTAATGTGAATGAACAGTGTAATATTGACCGTAAAAGGATCCTTACCAGAGGCAAGTGTCATGCCTTATCAATGTCATTCGGTCTCAAGCGTAACAGGAATTGCTGATTTCAGTAATTACAATTCCATCTCAAGCAGTTTCCGACCAAATGTTGCCAAAGGAACTGCATGCAAGGACAGTCTGTGTCAGGTAATTCGCAAAAGGCCATTGCTCACAGTGTCACATCAAGTTACACATCTTCAATGGGCCAAACAATTTACACTCATGCTCATAAATTAAGGATAATTTCAGAATGTGGAGCCACACAACGTGGCACTACACAAAACTGGAGCTAATAGCATAGGCACACAGGGAACACACATGACACAGATCTGTAAGTCCACGATATTGGTGACAAGTTGGGAAAACCGCCCCGAAACACATGTGCTACAAAACGCCACTGTTTCCTGCTCATGTACCCAGACATCAATATGGGATATGATCATCATGCACACGTACGCAGGCCGCACAACGGGTTGGCATACTCTGGATCAGGTGGTCGAGCAGGTGCTGGGGTATAGCCTCCCATTCTTACACCAGTGCCTGTCGGAGCTCCTGAAGTGTCGTAGGGGTTTGAAGACGGGCAGCGATACGTCGACCGAGAACATCCCAGACGTGGTCGATGGAGTTTAGGTCTGGAGAATAGGCAGGCCACTCCATTCGCCTGATATCTTCTGTTTCAAGGTACTCCTCCACGATGGCATCTCGGTGGGACCGTGCATTATCATCCATCAGGAGGAAAGTGAGACCCACTGCACCCCTGAAAAGTTGGACATACTGGTGCAAAATGACGTCCCGATACACCTGACCTGTTACAATTCCTCTGTGAAAGACATGCAGGGGTGTACGTCCACCAATCGTAATCCCACCCCACACCATGAAACCACGACCTCTGTACACGTCCCCTTCACGGAAATTAAGGGGTTGGTATCTGGTTACTGGCTCACGCCAGATGAAAACCCGGCGAGTTTCACTGTTCAGACTATACCTGGACTCGTCCGTGAACATAACCTGGGACCACTGTTCCAATGTGCGTGTACTGTGTTCTTAACACCGGGTTTTACGGGCTCTCCTGTGACCAGGGGTCAGTGGAATGCACCTTGCAGGTCTCCGGGTGAATAAACCATGCCGGTTCAGTCGTCTGTAGACTATATGTCAGGAGACAACTGTTCCAGAGGCTGCAGCAACGTCCCGAGCAAGGCTAGCTGCAGTACTCCCTGGCCGTCTGCGGGCACTGATGGTGAGATATCGGTCTTCTTGTGGTGTTGTACACTGGGCTTGGACACGTTTCCTGTCTGCTGGAATCGTCGCCATAATCTTCAGATCACACTTTGTGGCTCACGGAGCGCCCGTGCTACGACCTTCTGTGTTTGACCAGCCTCCAGGTACCCTAGTATTCTACGCCTCACAACGTCATCATTCCTTGAGCGATTTTCAACACACAGTTACCATTAGCACGTCTGTAAAAGTCTGCACACTTACTCGCTGCACCGTACTCTGGCATGCACCAACACCCCTTTGCGTATGTGGACTGTTGCCAGCGCCACCGTGCGACGATCGCAGGTCAGATGCACCGCATGGTCATACCCCGAGGTGAATAACCCGCAAACCGCCCACCAGAGCGTTGTTTCGCCACGTATCAGCATTATCATTAATTTATGAGCGTGAGTGTAAAAAGTGGAAAGCAGGTGGCTGGAGGCGTGTGATGTGGTCAAACGACTCACTATTTTGCACCTTCTCAAATCATACAAAGCGTCGAGTGAATCAAGGCCTATAATCTGCTATGTATGAAAGGAGTATCCGGAATTGGTCCAGTGATGTTTTTCGTAACATCACTTGGACCCACTCATTCAGGCTATCGCAAACATGAACCATGAATTTTATTCCAGTGTTCTCACTGACCATGTTTTGCCATTTCTTCTTCATCTTCATGACGAAAATGCAGTTGACACTCCTGTCTTCTAAGATGGCAATAGCCATGTCCCCAGAGCTGCTTGCATACTTTGCTGGTTTGACACGCACTCCGGCTCCCTCTCAGCTGGTTTTAATGCCATAGGAAATGTACATTCTGTCTTGACTCACGGGTGGAGCGCAGGAATTAGCATCCTCGTCGTTTGGTAGAGTCAGTGCAAGATACGGTGGCCGATGTACAGTGACCAGTTTTCGTCCATTGCGCTGGGTGAGTTCATTCGTTTGTTTGCGAGGGGAGGCCGACACTGCCTGCCACCTTTCGGCCGATTGGCGATGACAGAATCGAGGCGAGGGCTCTGCAGACTTTATCAAACGATTTCACAGAATTTATTTGGCAGAAAAATTTCAATTTTGCTTTACTTGTAGCTTTATGTGTCAGGTTCATGACGATATGCCTATCATTTCGTTAAAGGTCATAATTACAGTGAAATTTACATGGAAGTAAGACACTGCGCAAAATTCGAAATAGTTTGCAATGGATAACAGGGGTCGATATGACTTTGGGTTTGGTGCATATTACATAATATCTTGGTGTGTATGAAATTTAGCTAACGTATTGAATTTTTCTTTAGACCTGGGTCGAGGCCTCTACCTGCACCGATCTCTAGAAAATTAATCTGACATAGCAGACTCATTTGCGATCGCGCCACGCCAGCGATAAGGCCAGAGTGAAATATCCACAATATTGCTCACATTTCAAAAACAGTTTGAGATATCGAAATGACATTTTGGCAACAGGTAGCATGCAAAGAGGAGAGTATTTCGCCATATGGCTGTTGCGCAAAACTTCATTATCTAACGTGTTATTCCACTTCAGACTTTTTTGCTGAAAGAAAGTACATTTAAGGGCCATCGATAGATGGTGAAACAAAAAATGCCTTCGGTTTTCGAACAACGTAAGTGAAGGCGTTACAATTTATTTTTTGTACCAAGGATGTACTTTTTCATAAGATACTGACCTTACTTTTTGGGCGTTCGTCACTTAATAAACCACTGTGACCGTGTAAACTCTACTGTGTTTAGGGAAAAGAAGCAAATTTTAACATGGCAACAAGAGAAATGTGTAGGTTTTGCTCAAAATTCGCCACTCATGATGCTTCTCTGAAAGTTACAAATGTTTAAGAAGTCAGACAAAAATAAATCACTGTATTTTTGGCGGAATTCTTTTTAGATACTAATCAAAGCAAAGGTGACAGATATTTTTAAAAGGTTAGCATGCAAGTGTGGACATGGAGGGACACCACTTAATATTTACAAAACATGTGATTGTAGGCTTCAGTTTAGAATGGCATTTCCCCTCAAGTGCTCGGCATTTCCCCTGCAGCGCCTGCCCACAGCCCCCACCACTAGCACTCTCCCACAAGCGTGCAGGGTTGCCTGTACATCTACTGGCCACGGTATTCTGTGCGTACTCTAGCTAATGCCTGCTGAGGATGATACAGTACTCAGGGTCTGGTGGGCTACAGGTGTGATAACAGTGCAACACGTAGAATGTCCTAGGTACTGCTCTAATGCCTCCTTAGACCACACATCCACATGTGCAGTGACTCAGGAGGAAAGATACGTGCTTTGAGAGGTGATAGTATTAGTGATTCTGAACAAAAAACTTCCTATGGACGTATGCCCTATTCAGAAAGGTTTCCAAGACAGAAAACATTTAATATAATTTTTGTATGTTCACCTTGGTTAATTCGAAAACTCCACCTCCCCAGCGAAAACGTGTCGCAGTACAAAATTCGACTATATTAAGTTTCCTACAAAAAGCGTCCTAGTCATTTTTTCTATAGAATTAATAGTTTGCATGAAGAGTGCGCAAGAATATTAAAAATCCTGCGTGACAGGCACGCGCCGTAGCTTAGGCAGTTTTTGTAGGCCAATTTTGGGTAGCTTCCCAGCTTGATAGACAACAAGTGCCGCACATCAAATTGGTCTTCTCAGCTTTCGCTACACGTGGTGCACCGTAAACAATACCAATGTTTGTATAATACAGAAAATAAATAACAATATGCATGATATTTGTTGTATCTTGGAAACCAATCGGAATAAAAATGGTTCAAATGGCTCTGAGCACTATGGGACTTAACATCTGTGGTCATCAGTCCCCTAGAACTTAGAACTACTTAAACCTAACTAACCTAAGGACATCACACACATCCATGCCCGAGGCAGGATTCGAACCTGCGACCGTAGCAGTCATGCAGTTCCAGACTGAAGCACCCAGAACTGCACGGCCACACTGGCCAGCCCCAATCGGAATAGATCGTATGTCGGTATGAAGTGTTTTGTTCACAATCAATAATACTATGTGTTGTGTACATAGTTCCGCGTAGTTAGCGCGTACACAACTTTCCCACTAGAGAGCGCCCCGCTAAGCACAACAGCGCAGGAGCAGCGTTCGTCCGTCTCCGCACAACGAGATGGCGCTGCCACAGAGACGGACCAAAATCTGCTTCCGTCGATCCGCATATTAATATGTAACACAGTCAATGAGATTGCTGCTAACGTAGAACCTTTTCTCCTCGTGGATCACACTCGTGCAGTGATACATGAACGTGTGAGGTATTATAACGAGTGCACAGACCTCCGATTAGTCGATCTGCATTTGTCTGCACCAGTTTGCATTTGTCTGCATTAGTCTGTACCAGTCTCTACGAGTTCTACATTTGTCTGTACCAGTCTATAGTCAAGTTTCAGTCTGCACCTAATAAGATTACCATATTCCTGTACATAGCCATGAAGATGTATGTATAGACACTTTTGTCATTTATCAGAGATATATGTGAGAATAAGATTAACGTACCAATACCAAAGGAACTTCAGACTGTCAATTGTAAATAGCATCCAGAACCAAGTTAAGTAATTTTTATGCTTGTTATTATTTTAATAAATGTGTGTGAAAATTAATCAACTCCTGTTTAAAGTTAGTCACTGTCAATCTGCTACTCTAAGCGTGCAAGTGGCATTTCTATCGTCTGACATAACGGCAGAAGATAAACACGCCACGATAAGACCACGAGACATATTGCTGACACTCGCCTACTTCGTTAGAGCGACAAGTCAAATAATCTGATGGTGTGTGTACCGAAGGTCTTACAGTACGCACACCACACTATGGCACCTCAAAGCATATACCTCTGCCGAATATTTAAAAAATCCAATGCCTGAAAGGCAACAGAACAGCAGCCAGAACGAATAAGTTTTCTAGAAAGCACTCAGAGTGCGAAGGAGACATCACAGGAAGGGCGTCATTTGGGCGTTGGCTGGAAATGTTATGAAGACTCACGAGGTATCACGTGAGCTCACGTGTCGAGCCGTGAGGTGCAGCAGTGCGCTGGCAGTGACCATATATGGTCATACAAGAGGTCCCGCAGGGCGCTGTTCGGAAGCGTCATCGTGGAAGGGGCGGCGTGGCCTGCCGCACAGTACAAAGGCAGAGGCGACGCAGCCCGCAGGCAGTTCAGTAGAGACGGCGGTCCGAGAGGGACGTTTGTGACTGTCGGGCTAGGGGTCTGGACTTGTAGTGTTCGCTCTGGCTCTCCTCTACATCTACATGGTTACTCTGCAATTCACACTGAAGTGCCTGGCAGAAGGTTCATCGAACCATCTACATACTACTTCTCTACCATACCACTCTCGAATGGCGCGTGGGAAAAAGGAACACCTAAATCTTTCCGTTCGAGCTCTGATTTCTCTTATTTTATTATGACGATCATTTCTCCCTACGTAGGTGGGTGACAACAAAATATTTACGCATTCGGAAGCGAAAGTTGGCAATTGAAATTTCGCAAATAGATCTCGCCGCAAAGAAATCCGCCTTTGTTTTAGTGACTGCCAACCCAACCTTGTGTTCATACTTAGCCGCGTACCTCCCTCCATGGGATTTTGCAATCAGGAATAGCGCACTTTCATTCAAGTCATTATCCAGTCCATGCTCAGACGAGCAATTAAAGACAGTAGTTATTCAAGTCTTGCCTTTGTTCGATTATTTCCCGACCGAGTCCCATTACTCTTTCAGACTTCTACGCTACTGGCCATTAAAATTGCTACACCACGAAAATGACGTGCTACATACGCGAAATTTAACCGACAGCAAGAAGATGCTGTGATATGCAAATTATTAGCTTTTCAGAGCATTCACACAAATCACACAAGGTTGGTGCCGGTGGCGACACCCACAACGTGCTGACATGAGGAAAGTTTTCAACCGATTTCTCATACACAAACAGCAGTTGACCGACGTTGCCTGGTGAAACGTTGTTGAAATGCCTCGTGTAAGGAGGAGAAATGCTTACCATCACGTTTCCGACTTCGATAAAGGTCGGATTGTAGCCTATCGCGATTGCGGATTATTGTATCTCGACATTGCTGCTCGTGTTGATCGAGATCCAATGACTGTTAGCAGAATATGGAATCGGTGGGTTCAGGAGGGTAATACGGAACGCCGTGCTGGATCCCAACGGCCTCGTATCACTAGCAGTCCAGATGACAGGCATCTTATCCGCATGGCTGTAACGGATCGTGCAGCCACGTCTCGATCCCTGAGTCAACAGATGGGGACGTTTGCAAGACAACAACCATCTGCACGAACAGTTCGACAACGTTTGCAGCAGCATGGACTATCAGCTCGGAGACCATGGCTGCGGTTACCCTTGACGCTGCATCACAGACAGGAGCGCCTGCGATGGTGTACTCAACGACGAACCTGGGTGCACGAATGGCAAAACGTCATTTTTTCGGATGAATCCAGGTTCTGTTTACGGCATCATGATGGTCGCATCCGTGTTTGGCGACATCGCGGTGAACGCACATTGGAAGCGTGTATTTGTCATCGCCATACTGGCGTGATCTCTCACCAACTGAAAACGTCTGGTCAATGGTGGCCGAGCAACAGGCTCGTCACAATACGTCAGTCACTACTCTTGATGAACTGCGGTATCGTATTGAAGCTGCATGGGCAGCTGTACCTGTGCACGCCATCCGAGCTCTGTTTGACTCAATGCCCAGGCGTATCAAGGCCGTTATTACGGCCAGAGGTGGTTGTTCTGCGTACTGTTTTTTCAGGATCTATGCACCCAAATTGCGTAAAAATGTAATCACATGTCAGTTCTAGCATAATATATTTGTCCATCGAATACCCATTTGTCATCTGCATTTCTTCTTAGCCATCTCCAGGTTAGCCGAGTGGACGGACCTCCTCCAGTTTCCAATGTCATTAATGGTCTAGACTGCTCTCTGGACATGACATTTTTGCTCCTGACTCACCTGTAGAATGCGCATGGCCCTGTCTATAATTTCCCAAGCTTTGCAGACCATATCAGACCCACGTGATGGGTGGAATAACGCCGAGATCCTGACATTACGCGATATGCGAAGGAGTGGAATGATAGAGCTTCTCTTAATTATAGCTGAAATTAAACAACGATTTCAGCAACTGAGCGACATACTGAATTGCTATTTCCTGCGTCCGACCATCCAGATTTTGATTTTCCGTAATTTCCCTAAACGGCTTCAGGCAAATGCTGGGATGGTTCCTTTGAAAGGGCACGGTCTATTTCCTTCCCCATTCTTCCCTACTCCGATGGGACCGATGACCTCTCTGTTTGGTCCCCTGCCCCAAATCAACTAACCAACAAAAATACTATTACATTTGTATCACTACATTTGAAGTAATTTCTGCGACATTACCAATAATTTACGCGATCCCTCTCGTTTTAACATACAGTCCGGTACAAGTTTAACAAAATTATTTCGAAACGTGGTATTTGCAGTTCTTTCTGTGTACATTTTCACAGGCTCCAGAAGCATCTTCCCTTCAGCGAATTTCACTTTTTGTTACACTGTGTAACATCTGGCTCACCATTCACGTGAGACTGGAAGGCAGTCAGTTTACTAGCCCCTACGAGGCCGTGAAGGTTCAAGGGGTGTCTACCAGCCGCCGTGTCATCCTCTTCCTTGCGGCAGCAGATGTGGTGTGGAGGGACATGTGGTCAGCACACCGTTCAAAAAATGGCTCTGAGCACCATGAGACTTAACATCTGAGGTCATCAGTCCCCTAGAACTTAGAACTACTTAAACCTAACTAACGTAAGGACATCACACACATCCATACCCGAGGCAGGATTCGAACCTGCGACCGTAGCGGTCGCGCGGTTCCAGACTGAGGCGCCTAGAACCGCTCGGCTACGGAGGCCGGCCAGCACATCTCTCTGCCGGCCGTTTTACACACTTTCCAGACCGTGGAGCAGCTACCATTCGTTTAAGTAGCTCTTCAGTTGGCAACACGAGGCTGCGTGCACCTCGTACCAGCCCTCCCGACGAGCGAGGTGGCGCAGTGGTTAGCACACTGGACTCGCATTCGGGAGGACGCCGGTTCAAACCCGTCTCCGGCTATCCCGATTTAGGTTTTCCGTGATTTCCCTAAATCGTTTCAGGCAAATGCCGGCATGCTTCCTTTCAAATGGCAATGGGGGCGTTAAACACTAATCTCCCCTCCTCCTCCAGCCCTCCCACCACGGGAAAGTGCTTGGCAGTACCGGGAATCGAAGCCGAGTCCTTTGTATGACTGCCATCTACGCCGACCACTCAGCTCGTAGGCGGAAAGACCGTTTCGTAGGAACCATTTCGTTTTCAGATGATTTCTCAAACACAAGAGTAAAATGATGATTACAGCACCCACTTTTAAATACAAAATGTAGCTTTTACACAAAATGGGGATTTACGTTTTGTGGCTATCAGCAATCTAAGTTCAAATACTTACTAAGTAAACTGTGAGTAAGATGATATTAACGTCCTATGGTCTGACAGTCTTCTTGCACGACTTTGGATCTGTGGACGAACATAAATCCCATCTTCGTAAACTGATTCTATTTAGAATTCAATAAAAATTTTTTACACCACATAAAAGTCTGTGCATCATATTCTGCTGCTGAAGTTCTTCTCACAGTATCCTCACTATTAATGCTCTGATACCAACAGCTCTTATTCAATAAATCTTATCGTAGTGCTTCTCATTGATTTTTATACGAACTTATCCAATATACTGTTAAATCAGCTTTCAGATGTACGGTAATGAAACTGTACGTTTAAGCGATTAGACCTTAAACTTGTCTGTAACAGTTTTCTTCTCTGTTATATCGATAAAATTACTGATTAATGCATTTTAAATTTCATTACCCGATGCAGGTGACACCGCTTGCGTATTTCTTTATTTATTCTGGATGCAAAAAGCGGAGGATAATTGCATTACGCGGCATCTGTCCTTGTATTTCTTTCGAAACCAAGGACCCAACTTCCAAAATATTCAGGTGAGTAATGTTTATTGCATTAAGATAATTCTTTTTGAAGGCAAGAGTCAAAACTTTCTTTGAGTCATCATCAACTAAAAAAACGTATAAGGGTATAAATTATTACGTGAAACGAAGTTACAAACTTCTTGTAAAGAACAGAAAAAAAGAAAGACCGCGCAGTTAATATTTAATAAACTACTGAACGTATTTTTTCTGATACTGGTAGTTATGACTTTTATTTTAAAATCTGTAATATTTACACGAAAATGAATATTTTACGTAGAAGACCATTATCATCTGCTTAGTAACGATATCATTTCGTAGCTGTTGCCTAAAACGACTTCATCGCGGGAAAAAGTGTCAGCAAAATTTTGATATTTCTAAAACGACCTTACGTGTGGAACGAAATATGACTTCCTTTCACAATTTTCTCCATGCAACCAGACGCTGCAGAAGGCTTCAGAATTGTCATCAAGAAATCGTGATTGAAAACATTTCAATAAAGAGAAATTCACGCTTATTCCGTCAGCCACCTGCAACCGGTATCAACCCGCCGGTTGAGCAGTATGTTGGTTTCCACACGACGACAACATGCACTGTTTCTCTCATCTACACTCTGCGTAACGTGGCTACAATCGCACTTCTCAACGAACGCCACACATCGGAAATGCAAGAAAATTCACCATCTTCAGTAACTGTCAAAACCTATCGTAACAAATAGCTCATATATGGCATGATGCGATCTCTTTTTCAAAGGGCGTTCATATCATTCGTTTATCTAGTACAGATACAGATGTAGTGTAGCACAGCACATCGTGACACGCAGAAAAATTTATGTGGAGCTTAGAAACTACATGAGAAGTACTGGCGGAATAAACGCTGTGGGCAGTTTTTTATGAGACGCGCTTGCATATCTCAGCCTATAAGAGCGTTGCCCGTGAAAGGGAAGGTTCCACGTTCGAGTTTGAGCCGAACATACAGCCTCAGTTCATCAGGAAGTCTAACACTCAGCGAGTAGCTGACTCAATATCAAGGCGCTTGCGAGAAATGAGAATGTGCGGCGGACGTAATATTACGTGTTGCCAGTTATGAAGATTTTCCGCGGTGTCAGACATAAATTTATGACTCCCGCGCACGTCTGTCAGGTATGCAGGCTTCTTAATATTTGCTAGATGGTACTAGCGGTATACTGGAAAAATTCATTGCTTTTGAAACCTTTGTTATCGCCTCTTGTTTCGTAGGTGTTAGCTGACGGTCAAATTCACTCTGTTTCGTGCGTTTAGTGTGCCTTTGTGTTGATGTTGTGTTCAAAATGTGCAGTGAAGAGGAGAAACATCTGGAGCAAATCATTAACAAAGTCCTTCACGATGATGAGAACGAAATATTTGATGATGATTCAGTTTACACGTTTATCATATTATTTTCACAGATTGTGTTGTTATGAAGGATTTTCCTGCACATAAATCAGGGAATCAGTCCGAACATATGATTCCAGTAAGCGTAATGTTGGACTGCGTATCGCTCCAGGTTTCAATTCGTATCGCAGTCTACTGCACTATGAACACTAAATTTTGTTTTGTTCTTGTGTTTTGTTTGGTTCATTATATTTAAATGGACAGTAAATGAAATTTAATGAGAAAGAGCACTTGCTTGCTTACCAGGGTATATATTCGAATACTAGAACTTCCTTTCAGTTTTTTTTCTACACTCCTGGAAATGGAAAAAAGAACACATTGACACCGGTGTGTCAGATCCACCATACTTGCTCCGGACACTGCGAGAGGGCTGTACAAGCAATGATCACACGCACGGCACAGCGGACACACCAGGAACCGCGGTGTTGGCCGTCGAATGGCGCTAGCTGCGCAGCATTTGTGCACCGCCGCCGTCAGTGTCAGCCAGTTTGCCGTGGCATACGGAGCTCCATCGCAGTCTTTAACACTGGTAGCATGCCGCGGCAGCGTGGACGTGAACCGTATGTGCAGTTGACGGACTTTGAGCGAGGGCGTATAGTGGGCATGCGGGAGGCCGGGTGGACGTACCGCCGAATTGCTCAACACGTGGGGCGTGAGGTCTCCACAGTACATCGATGTTGTCGCCAGTGGTCGGCGGAAGGTGCACGTGCCCGTCGACCTGGGACCGGACCGCAGCGACGCACGGATGCACGCCAAGACCGTAGGATCCTACGCAGTGCCGTAGGGGACCGCACCGCCACTTCCCAGCAAATTAGGGACACTGTTGCTCCTGGGGTATCGGCGAGGACCATTCGCAACCGTCTCCATGAAGCTGGGCTACGGTCCCGCACACCGTTAGGCCGTCTTCCGCTCACGCCCCAACATCGTGCAGCCCGCCTCCAGTGGTGTCGCGACAGGCGTGAATGGAGGGACGAATGGAGACATGTCGTCTTCAGCGATGAGAGTCGCTTCTGCCTTGGTGCCAATTATGGTCGTATGCGTGTTTGGCGCCGTGCAGGTGAGCGCCACAATCAGGACTGCATACGACCGAGGCACACAGGGCCAACACCCGGCATCATGGTGTGGGGAGCGATCTCCTACACTGGCCGTACACCACTGGTGATCGTCGAGGGGACACTGAATAGTGCACGGTACATCCAAACCGTCATCGAACCCATCGTTCTACCATTCCTAGACCGGCAAGGGAACTTGCTGTTCCAACAGGACAATGCACGTCCGCATGTATCCCGTGCCACCCAACGTGCTCTAGAAGGTGTAAGTCAACTACCCTGGCCAGCAAGATCTCCGGATCTGTCCCCCATTGAGCATGTTTGGGACTGGATGAAGCGTCGTCTCACGCGGTCTGCACGTCCAGCACGAACGCTGGTCCAACTGAGGCGCCAGGTGGAAATGGCATGGCAAGCCGTTCCACAGGACTACATCCAGCATCTCTACGATCGTCTCCATGGGAGAATAGCAGCCTGCATTGCTGCGAAAGGTGGATATACACTGTACTAGTGCCGACATTGTGCATGCTCTGTTGCCTGTGTCTATGTGCCTGTGGTTCTGTCAGTGTGATCATGTGATGTATCTGACCCCAGGAATGTGTCAATAAAGTTTCCCCTTCCTGGGACAATGAATTCACGGTATTCTTATTTCAATTTCCAGGAGTGTATAATTAACATTTAATTGACGTTTCATCTGAACATTCAGATATAACAATAGTGATGCAAAATACTTATAGTTAAAGTAGAAAGTCCAATAAACCTAAACATGTTATGAAATTCCAACTACGTATTTGTACGCACGAGATGTAGCTTCCAAAAAACCCATACATTTTATAAAATTAGTGAAAAACAGTCTAGATCGCAATGGTTATTTTATTGGAAGTGACCGGTTTCGGCCTAGTCTTAGACGATCTTCAGAATAACACCATCAGCTGAAGCTGGCGATGACCAGAAGACCTCAGTCGCTGAAACTTTTCAAAAGCAGTTTCCAAAAACTGGTGTACTAACCTTAGTTAACATGTACATTCTAAAAGCCATATTACTAGCTTAAAGACTGCAGCCCAACATTTGTTCCGATTAGTATCAGTACAACACCTGAAATAAAAATAATTTTTACAACAGCAGCTACAGAACAGCACTCTATGAAAAAGGTCACGACACACAGGTTTAAAGTTAGCCAATGCACTGCTCAGTAACATTATGACCCTATCCACAATGAAGCTCAAATTTCAGCCAAAGAAATTCCTGTTACAAAATCCATTTTACACGTTAGAAGAATACCATACCTATATGCAGAATAAGAAGTGCTTCCAAAAAATATGTAAACAGTGTTAAGCAAACCATTTTATTTCTAATTTAATCATTTTGTTAATCAATGATAAATTCAGAAGAATGTATTATTGTCCTATGAATCAAGAATTGTAAACTGTTTTTATATATAAGCACTGAATCATTCATTGAATAAACTATTATTATTATTATTATTATAGGACTGATGAATGGAACTACCACTATTGTAGGCAAATGAAGTATTAATTTAATTCTGATGAAAATAAGCATATTGTAATATTAACTGTTAAAAATATTCATCACGTAATATTCAATACGCAGTGCGCCATATTTTATGAGGCCATTTAAAGAGTATCTTTGTTCTCTGCTGACTGTGAAGCTTATGAATCGCTGTTCTCCGAAAATGTTACCAAAAACCACATATTTTAGCCAGTTAACAGGTAATGGCTACGTGCAACACTAGCACCGTAGCTGTTAATGACAAACGTTGGTTAGGACTGCAGTTTAGTTTTGCTGTCCCGGCTTGGACATGCACCTTATTACGACTACGTGCTATAAAACTAAGTATGTGTTGTAAGCTCACGGGACTTGTCACAGTTTTAAACGAGCACACTGATCTCTTTGGAGCGCACTAGATGCTGTACAACTTGTTCGAGTTGAATTACTATTGCACGCCAAGCAACTTTGAACACTGCACTACACTTCAAAATGACATATACAGGGTTATTTTTTTCACCGTGTACAAACTGTATGGGTTGGTCGGTGAGAGGATACGGAACAAAAAAGGTCTAATGAACTTATGCCCGGGAATGCATGGTTTCCATGTTAGAGGCCATTTATTGAGTCACACTTTGTTACATGGTCGGCGGTCTAATACGCGCTGTACCATGCAGCCACAGTTACAGTATGTGTTTGAAAATGGTTTCCATGTGCCTCAACGCATGCGTCTACGCGTAGTAGCATGTTCTGTCTCACACGTTTACATCGACCAGCCTGCATCCGAACAGTGTCAAAGGCAGCATGAATACGCTGCTCCACTGTCTCCACGTCTGAAATGGGCTCTGTATACACAATGCTTTGACATGGCTCCATAACCAGAAATCGCACGGGTTGAGATGTGGTGAACGAGCGGGCCATGCAACTGGACCCCTTCGTCCGATCCATCGACCAGGTAATACACGGCTGAGATGCGCCCGGACGTTAACGGCGAAATGGGCTGGAGCATCATCACGTAGCAGTCACACAACCCTTCGACTCATCAATGGTACTTCTTCCAGCGGGCAAAGTCACCCGCAAGAAACACCAATAGTTCCGGCCAGTTAGGTGGCGTTCGAAGGAAAACTGTTTCCAAAATACGGTCACCAATTATCCTGACCCAAACATTCCAACTGCACCGGTGCTGATGACTCGCTGTCACCATACGATGGGGGTTCTGCATACCATCCCTCAGATGACTGTTATGAAAGCTGAAGATACCACTCCGCGTAAAGGTGGCCTCATCTGTGAATAGGATGGATGACACAAATCCAGGAATCGTGGTCGCCTGGTGGAGAAACCAGTGACAAAACTGCTCCCGATGTGGAATATCTGTCGCTGGTAAGTCTTGCACACGCCGTAAGTGATAAGGGTAGTTACAATTGTCATGGAAAATGTTCCACACGACCGTCTGTCTTACCCTGTACTGGTGGGCTAACTGCCCAGTACTGACACGGCGATCGCCTTCCACGCTGTTAACCACATTTTCCTCCAAGTCTGATGTCCGAACATTTCGGGTACGTCCTTCCTGAAACGACCCTGTCTCAGACAAACAGCGAAACACTGTTGCAAACATTGTATGCTGTGGTTATTGTCGACGGGGATAGGTCTCCTGACAACCTTGATGCCCACCGCCCATTGCCATTTGCCTTTCCGTAAGTAAACAACATGTCGCCGATCGGCTGGCCGTGGTGGCCGAGCGGTTCTAGGCGCTACAAATGGTTCAAATGGCTCTGAGCACTATGGGACTTAACTTCTGAGGTCATTAGTCCCCTAGAACTTAGAACTACTTAAACCTAACGAACCTAAGCACATCACACACATCCATGCCCGAGGCAGGATTCGAACCTGCGACCGTAGCGGTCGGGCGGTTCCAGACTGTAGCGCCTAGAACCGCTCGGCCAGTCTGGCCGGCTAGGCGCTACAGTCTGGAACCACGCGACCGCTACGGTCGCAGGTTCGAATCCTGCCTCGGGCATGGATGTGTGTGATGTCCTTATGTTAGTTAGATTTAAGTAGTTCTAAGTCCTAGGGGACTAATGACCTTAGTAGTTAAGTCCCATAGTGCTCAGAGCCAGAATCGATCTCTCGATTCGAATACGGAATCACTGTGTACAAT
This sequence comes from Schistocerca serialis cubense, assembly GCF_023864345.2. Classification (NCBI taxonomy): domain Eukaryota; kingdom Metazoa; phylum Arthropoda; class Insecta; order Orthoptera; family Acrididae; genus Schistocerca; species Schistocerca serialis. The sequence goes on along the minus strand of NC_064644.1, from coordinate 410,821,975 downwards.
GCTGTATCATATCCACTACAAGGTGAGTTAGCAAGAGAAGTGAATAGGACACAGCATTACCAATTACTATGGCAGGAGAGGGCGCTAGGGCATGGAAATGTCGTCAGTGGCCGGGAAGTTCCAGTCGGGAAGTTCGGCCGCCAAGTGCAAGTCTTATTGAGTGCGACGCCAGATTGGGCGACTTGCGCGTCGACATTGCGGACGAAATTATGATGAGGACAGCACAACACCCAGTCCCTGAGGGGAGAAAATCTTCCTCCCCATGCCGGGAATCGAACCCGGGCCCCCGTGTGTGGCATTCCGTCGCGCTGACGAGTCAACTATTGGGGCGGACATGCTACGACATAACGTATGAAGAATAGTACCACCCTCTAGGAGGAATCATGCGTACTGCGCCTTAGACCACAGTCTCTGTAACAATGCATTACTGAATAAATAGTCTCTAGCATGGAAACCATGCATTTCCGGACACAAGTTCATTAGACCGTATTTGTTCCACATCCTCTCATCGATCAATCCCTAGAGTTTGTACACCGTGAAAAAAAAATCACTCTGTATATGACACTATTTTTCAATATAGTTACCAAGTCTGTGTAAACAACCGGCCGAAGTGGCCGAGCGGTTCTAGGCGCTACAGTTTGGAACTGCGCCACCGCTACGGTGGCAGATTCGAATCCTGCCGCGGACATAGATGTGTGTGATGTCCTTAGGTTAGTTAGGTTTAAGTAGTTCTAAGTTCTAGGGGACTGATGACCTCAGAAGTTAAGTCCCATAGTGCTCAGAGCCATTTGAACCATTTTTTCTGTGTAAACAATTGTCAGATTGATTTACCACTTTTTCAGTTCCTCAACGATAGAAATCCGCTCCTTGGTCACAGTGCCATTCGAAAAGTGCTTTGTGAACTCCCTCACCGTCGGAAAATCTGCGGATGTCGCAAGTCAGTCCCTCGATTGCTTGAACACTGTCGCCTGCTGTCGACGTCGATGACCGTCACAGTCAATCAGCGTCTACATCTACATCTACATCTACATCCATACTCCGCAAGCCACCTGACGGTGTGTGGCGGAGGGTACCTTGAGTAGCCCTATCGGTTCTCCCTTCTATTCCAGTCTCGTATTGTTCGTGGAAAGAAAGATTGTCGGTATGCCTCTGTGTGGGCTCTAATCTCTCTGATTTTATCCTCATGGTCTCTTTGCGAGATATACGTAGGAGGGAGCAATATACTGCTTGACTCCTCAGTGAACGTATGTTCTCGAAACTTCAACAAAAGGCCGTACCGAGCTTCTGAGCGTCTCTCTTGCAGAGTCTTCCACTGGAGTTTGTCATCTCCGTAACGCTTTCGCGATTACTAAATGATCCTGTAACGTAGCGCGCTGCTCTCCGTTGGATCTTCTCTATCTCTTCTGTCAACCCTATCTGGTACGGATCCCACACCGGTGAGCAGTATTCAAGCAGTGGGCGAACAAGTGTACTGTAACCTACTTCCTTTGTTTTCGGACTGCATTTCCTTAGGATTCTTCCAGTGAATCTCAGTCTGGCATCTGCTTTACTGACCATTAATTTTAAACCGAGCGAGGTGGCGCAGTGGTAGCACACTGGACTCGCATTCGGGAGGACGACGGTTCAATCCCGCGTCCGGCAATCCTGATTTAGGTTTTCCGTGATTTCTCTAAATCGCTCCAGGCAGATGCTGGGATGGTTCCTTTCAAAGGGCACGGCCGAATTCCTTCCCCATCCTTCCCTAATCCGATGAGACCGATGACCTCGCTGTTTGGTCTCTTCCCCCAAAACAACCAACCAACCATTAATTTTATATGGTCATTCCATTTTAAATCACTCCTAATGCCTACTCCCAGATAATTTATGGAATTAACTGCTTCCAGTTGCTGACCTGCTATATTGCAGTCAAATGATAAAGGATCTTTCTTTGTATGTCGCGTCACTAGCGCTTGTACAGCCTTGGTCAGACTGGTGGTACCATTTAAATACTGCTGGACGCGACGTTTCATTTGGTCCATACAGCGCCATAGATTCACGATGAATCTACGGATAATTTAGATATTTTGCCAGCAAGATCCTAACTAAGGGTGCTTTGTATACCACTGTCACTCCCCCCCTCCCATTCCTGTTCCAGTCGCGAATTGTTTGCGAGTAGAACGATGGCCGGCAAACCTCCGTGTGGGCTCGCATCCCTCTAATTTATCTTCATGGCCTTTTCGTAGGATATACGTAGGAGGAAGCAATATATTTGTTGATTCTTCTACAAACGTACACTTTCCGAACTTTAAACAATAAAGTACATCACGATACAGACCGTGATGCAGAACGCATCTCTGGCAGAGTCTGCCGCTAAAGTTGGTTGAGATCTGCGTGACGCTTTCGCGCGTGCTAAAGGAACCTGTAACGAAGCGCGCCGCTCTTCTTTGGATCTCCTCTGTTTCCTCTGTCAGTCCCACCTGATATGAATCTCATACTGACAAGCAGTATTAAGTATTGGTCGGACGATTGCTTTGTTGATGGACTACATTTTCTGAGAATTCTATTAATGAATCGGTCTTACTCGTGGCTAATTTTATGTGGTCGTTCCATGTCAAATCCCTCCGTACTCATACTGCTGATATTCTCTGGAAGTAAGTGCTTCCAACAATTCTTTCTACTTGTGTATGCGTAATATGTTACATTTGTTTATGCTGAGGTTCAACTGCCACTTCCTGCACCAAGCATCGACTCTCTGCAGGTCTTCTATATTTCGCTAAAATTTTCTAGCCTAACGACTTCTCTGTATACAACGGCATCATCCGCAAAAATCCTCATGGAACCTCCGACGTTATCTACTAGGTGATTTATACATATTGTAAAAACTATTGGTCCTATAAAACTCCCCTGGGGCACGCCCGCAGTCACTGAAGACTTCTCTCCGTTCAGAATGACAAGATCTCTTCTGTTTGCTAGAAATTCTTGAATCCAGTCACATAGTTGGCCTGATATTCCGAATGCTCGTATTTTGTTCATCAGGCAGTAGCGCGGAAGTGTACCGAATGTCTTCCAGAAGTCAAGGAACACGGTATCTGCATGGGCGCCTTTGTCCACTACCTTCTGGGTCTCATGGATCAGCAGAGTGAGCTGGGTTTCACACGATCGTTATTTCCGGAACCCATGTTTGTTCCTACGGAGGAGATTTTCGGCCCATAAAATATGTTCCAAAGTTCCACAAATTGACCGACGTCAGAGATAAAGGCCGAATGCTTTGTGCTTTTGTTCGGTGATCCTTCTTGAAAACTGGAATGAGCTGTGCTTATTTCCAGTCACGAGGAACACTTTGCACAAATGGTTCAAATGACTCTAAGCAGTATGTGACTAAACATCTGAGGTCATCAGTCCCCTAGACTTAGAACTACTTAAACCTAACTAACATAAGGACATCACACGCATCCATGCCCGAGGCAGGATTCGAACCTGCGACCGTAGCGCCTAGAAGCGCTGAAGCGCCTAGAACCGCTCGGCCATCGCTGCCGCACACATTGCTCCTTCAAAGTCCTATGGTACACTGCTGCTAGAACAGGGGAAGTTCTTCCTCATGTTCTATGCAGAGTCGCATTGGGATCCAGTGAAGTCCAGCGGCCTTCCCTCTGATGAGCGATTTCAGTTGCCTTTCTATACCAGAGTCACTTATTTCGATATCAGGCATTTAGTCGTTCGTGCGACAATTTAGAGAGGCACCACAATGCGATCTCTCCCTACTGTTCTGCGTATTTATTGTAGTACGTTCCTAATTGTCGCTCCATTTCGCTCACGCACTGTAATACAACTATTATCTGTACCTGTTGTGCGTGTGTGTGCATGGAACACAGAACATGTACTCTCTTCTGACAGTACGCCACTCTTGTTGCGCAATGCTGTTAGCGTGCGATGATATGTGTAACAGTAACATATTTATTGAAGTCCCTCGTACAAGGCGGTCACCTTACCCTTCGCAGCTGATAGTTAGACATAGCAATGAAGTGGAGTGTGTGTGTGTGTGTGTGTGTGTGTGTGTGTGTGTGTGTGTGTGTGTGTGAATCGGCTGTTTGGAACCAACTCAGTAAAATGGGGTGGCGAATAGACGTGGCAAAAAAAATGAAAAAGAAGTAGCCACCGCGGTAAGATGTGCACAAAAATGGTTCAAATGGCTCCGAGCACTATGGGACTTAACATCTGTGGTCATCAGTCCCCTAGAACACAGAACTACTTAAACCTAACCAACCTAAGGACATCACACACATCCATGCCCGAAAAATGTGCACATGTTCATATCGTGAATGGAGTTGTCCGATTTGTCCAACGTATCTGTAAACAATAATGTACCACTCGTATCTATGTAACACGGCACAAGAACGCTAAAAAGTCATTTTAACCATGAGGGAACAAAAAAAAGTTTCACGCCTGGTTGACGAGAATCGGCTTCAAATCAGACAGGGACTGCAGCTGTCACGTTCTTGTCAACCGACTGCCGAATATTACGAGGAAAACCGCAGGAAGTGAACATTCGGTGTCGGTTACTTCTAGAAAGCTATAGTTCACAGAGGCAGTGAGAAGAGGTTTTAGTCCACGCCAGAGGCGTGATGTGTATTTCGCACCGTGACTTCAGCCAGCTGATTCAGCTTAGCGCGAACTTGGGCTTCAATGTTTATTTCAACATTCTCGGTGGCCAAGTGTTTCCCGATCTTCTAAATCTCCACGGTGAGTGTTCTGTGGACATTCCAGTTTCCAAACATGATAACAGCCATTTTCACAAGCCTGCACACATGCGAGAGGCGTTTAGTAAGTAATACAACACATTTTGTTTCTGAAAGCTGATTAGTTTCATTCACGATTCCAATACACCGTATTATTCCCCACACTTTTGGGTACAAAACCCAACTTTTCAACACTGTCTCCATTCAATGCGGCGGCCTTACGTCACTTTATTGGGAATACAGCTGTGCCCACATGGACCCATTCTACTGGTCTATTTCGAGGCCAACGTCTTGTTACATCAGTAATCTCCCTAACATCCACGTGGTGTTTCCCGCAGAGTGCATCTTCCATTGGGCCAAACAGGTAGAAGTCGGGAGGTGTGAGATCCGGGCTGTACCTTTGAGTAGACTACCCCAAATTGTGGACGAGTGTGTCAGCACTACCAACAGAGACGTCCAGTTGAGCAGCGAGTGTCTGATTGTGACCACTAGACCTCGGATTTTAGGTAAAAACCTATTTTGGTCCTCATTAAATAAAGGCAATAAAAGTTGTACATACAAGAATTGCGCTAATTTATGATCTAAAACGCTTGCTTTGTAGGACCTAAAAATGCCTAATTTCAGGTAAGTACCTCATTATATCTAAATTTTAAAAATCTATTTAAATAAAAAATTTTATGATTAACATTCTCTCGTGGTCTTCCTAGCTAATAATTACGCAAATATTTTATCGAAAACTGTAATTTTATAGAACCCAAAATACCTAATTTCATGTTGGGAACTGATTGTACCTCGTCTTTAAAAATCCTAAAAATACGAAATTTCACATTAGAACCTGACTGTATCTAATTTTTAAAAATCCAGTCAAATAAAATTTGTATGCATTGTATTGTATTGCATGTTAACCGGGGACATAGAAACGACGGAGAGGCTCCGTCCCCGCCGCAGCCGCAGTGGTCCACAACCCCACGACGACTACCGCAGTCCACTTCACTCCTGCGCCGCCCCACACCGAACCCAGGGTTATTGTGCGGTTCGGCCCCCGGTGGACCCCCCCCCCCCCCCCTCGAGGAAGCGTCTCACACCAGACGAGTGTAACCCATATGTTTTTGCGTGGTAGAGTAATGGTGGTGTACGCGTACGTGGAGAACTTGTTTGCGCAGCAATCGCCGACATAGTGCAACTGAGGCGCAATAAGGGGAACCAGCCCGCATTCGCCGAGGCAGATGGAAAACCGCCTAAAAATCATCCACAGACTGTCCGGTTCACCGGACCTCGACACAAATCCGCCGGGGACCAGGCGCTCCTTCCCGCCCGGAAAGCTGTGCGTTAGACCGCACGGCCAACCGGGCTGGCAAATTTGTATGATTAAAACTACTCTTCTGGTTTTCCAGGCTACTTAGAAAACAGTAACTGAACGCCAATCGTGAATCAAACAAACGACGACAGCATACGCCAGGCTGTTGAGCCCACCCTGCTCCAAAGAGCGTTGTCGCTCGCTGTGAACCGTCAAATGGGCCGGCAGGCCACGGAGGGGCCTTGTGATCTGCCTCCGGCGCCTTCCTGCCCTGTTAGAACAGCCTGTTTAAAACACCTGCACTGTCTTCATTCAGTGGGTCAGCGTGCTGCTTGAATGTGGTGAAATATTTCACAGCGGCAGTGCACTTGTGGAAAGTCAAGCATGCCGAATGTAGTAGCTCCCAATCATCTCTGATTCGTCACTGGTTACAAGAATTTCCTGGTTTTTCTACAGACCCAAGAGTTATTCTCTGCAATGTGTGCAACAAAGACGTAAGTAAAATGTCAACCTTCTATCTGCTACAGCCACTCAGAGAACAGTGATGCCACTATTTTTCCAGAGGTAACTCGGACCAGACATAATGCGAATGCAAAAATATTGTTTCTAAACCCATAATGTAGATTAATTTTGCTAAGTAGATCTCATACGTAAATTCTTCAACAAATTATTTCTCATTTCTTTTTGTTTTTAGGTACGTTCTGAACAGAGATCGCATTTAAGTCAGCATTTCGCACGGATTAAACGCCAGGCAAATTAAAAAAATAAATCAAACTTGAAACAAATGTTTGTAACTAAACCAAATGCAGCAAACGAAAACGAACTTCATATTGACCTGTGCCGAGCCATTGTTGCAGCAAACGCACCATTAAGTTGAAAATGGCCACTTCAAAAGTTTATTATTAAAGCTCTAGAGTGTTCAGAGAAACCTGTCTACGGTGCACGCAACTGCGACTGATGGAAGAGGTGTTAGAAAAAATCAAGTTGCTCCCAGGTTCTATTGGTATGAAAGTTAATAAGAAAATAAAGAGAGTGCCACAAAAAAAACTAGGACTGACCACCCTCTGCACAGTGGCTGACATCACGTAAATTAAAGGAACATGAGTGTGCCGTCCTATTGCATCTAATACCATCATTCAAATATGCTCTGGTGACATCTGTTGACGCTCATTCTCGGCATGTAAGATGCTATTAACAGACAAGAGATGCAGTTTCTCAACGGGAACTCTGCGTAAAATGTGTTAATTATTTACTTTGACTGTAATTATGGACATGAACAATAATATAATATGGATTTTTATCAATATATCTATATTTCTAGACAGTAAAATGTCATATTGTGGTCAACTATTTTCTGTTTTTATAACCTATTTTTGTAAGTGATAGAACCTGTTTTAGGTACCTAATTTAAGGTTTTTAGAACCTAAAGGTCAGAGGTATAGTGATCACCTCCCATGTGATTGTCCACACGTTCTATGCGACCTTGTTTTGATGATGACAGAGGCCTCGTTCAACGACTTAACATGATTTTGTTCACTGTCAGGTCTCTGTACAGATTCAGCAAGCTCCTATGATCATCTGCAACGTTTTGGTTTTCCGACAAAAGAAACTAGTATATCTCTCTGCTTAGAACACACCACCATTGCAGACGCCATTTTAAAGGCTACGTACACTGCTGTCACCTGTTGGAAATTCATGATACTAGAGGGTCTGAAGCAGAAATACTCAACGATGTCCGACAACAAATTCTTGCATATTTTCTACCCAGACTGGCCGAGAAAACAATGTGCTGCATTACTTACTGAACGCCCATCGTACGTTCCCGATCTGACGAACATTCAGGCATGGTATCCCACCTGGACTGGGCTCCTTAATTACGTGATCTTAATCCCATTGAAAATGTTGGAACAGCAAGTGAAACATATAAATCGATAACCCCGCAATTCAGTAGCTCTACGGGATCTTGAGACGTAACAAACTGGTGCGTTTCCCGTATTAACGATATGTGATCCTAAAGCGAAGGTAGACGCGGCTGGTTAGTCCAGCCAGCTGACAGCTGACGCACTGCCTTCGTGAATTCAAGGCCGTAGCACAGCTTTAATGACGTCACGTTTGAGTCGGCAGGGACGCGACACATTCATAAGCAGGCGTAAATCAGATTCGACTTGTGCGATTGTATTTTCTGATATAAAATTAACCACGACTCATGTGGTCTTGCTTTCCAAGTATTTTAAAATATTCGTACTTTTGAACGATTTGCATTGGAAATTAACAGCATAAACATACTATGACATATGATATGCCGCTCTCTGTCACACATAGGATACACTGTATTACATGATGTTACTTTGTACTTAGTTTGCATGTTATTAGACGATTTATTGCACACACATGCATGCATACATGCACACATTAAAATAAATGATAATATAGCATAAAAATATGGTTTACAGTTTATAGGACAGTAGTTAACAAATGTAGGCCGTCAGGTAAATGACAAACAAGTCAAAAAGGCAGTTTTTCAGATAAAAAAGGCAGTTTTTCAGAAAAGGCTATTAAGCATTTATTTGTATCGTTAAGTGACAAATTGATTCGAAATTACCAGTAACTTTCAAACAGTATTCGGAATATGTTTAAAATACGTGTACTCTCCAAGTTGCAGATAAGGATTATGGAACGGCAACAAGTTCTAAAGACACGTGACATGTATAGACTTGCAGCTGCCGTGAACTAATAGAGGATAAACGCAAACTAAAGATGCTCCACGTGATTTCATTAGTAAGTGGCATTTAAAATCAATATTGCTTTCCTATGATGATGAAGTCCCATACTCCTCGACAGAGAGTAGGGGAACGATGCGGGAGACCCGCACTGCCGTACTAGGCAAGGTCCTAGTGAAGGTGGTTTGCCATTGCCTTCCTCCGACCGTAATGGGGATGAATGGTGATGATGAAGACGACACAACAACACCCAGTCATCTCGAGGCAGTTGAAAATCCCTGACCCCGCCGGGAATCGAACCCGGGACCCCGTGCTCGGGAAGCGAGAACGCTACCGCGAGACCACGACCTGCGGACATTGCTTCCTATATAATGATGCAAATAAACACTTATTTCTAGTCCCTAAATTTTTCTTTGGACTCTGGGCTGTGTGCGCTAAGAAACATACAGAGACAGCAGATACAACAGGAAATTTGGCAATAAGCACGGAACAGCATCACTTTCCAAATCGAGCAATTTACGAGGGAACCCAAAAAAGAAATTCTTCCAATCAATATGTGGCATACAACAAACCAGTGCTTAACAGTATTGGTTAAAAACAGTCTTGGTTGCAATTTTACTTTTTTTTATTTTTCAACTACGCATTTCGCCTTATTTAGGCATCTTCAGGTTATCTTAATTTGGTATTTCTTAGGAGGATCCTTTAGTCAGTGTAGCCAGAGGGCATCGTCGACTATATCAGGCCAACATCGCCTTCGTTAAATTCAGTAAAAACTTTCTAGAAAAGAAACTTTCTAGAAAAGTTTTTACTGAGTTTAACGAAGGCGATGTTGGCCTGATATAGTCGACGATGCCCTTTGGCTACACTGGCTAAAGGATCCTTCGAAGAAATACCAAATTAAGATAACCTGAAGATGCCTAAATAAGGCGAAACGATTAGTTGAAAAATAAACAAAAACTAAAATTGCAACCAAGACTGGCGAAGATGATGAGTATGTCACTCGTCGAAACGTCGCAGTTTGAAGACACCGCCACCCGGCTGGAAGCCCGAGAACTCTTCGCCAGCTGTATACGCCGGGAAAGCATACATTCACATTTACGGCAACCAAGACTTTTTTTAACCAACAACCCAAAAAAGAATAAGCCTACCTTCAATGCCAATAACGTTGCTTCCCTCAGCCTACAAAATATTTTGTAAGCTATTCATAATAGCAGTTCGAGTTGCTCTGATTTCTCGAGTAATTTGATCTTCAGGAAAATTTAGGCTGCAAACTCCTGTGTTCTTTGCAGCTACCAGATTTTTCCTCGGAATTTTTTGATCCATACCTTCCTCTTTCCTTCATTGGAAGGAAAAGAAAAACATGGCACATGTTCCCCTTTATAATAATTAGATTTGCAGCGGGCGACACAACAGCTTCTAAGCGTTACACCAATAGAAAAGAATATAGAAACGTACACTCATCTGAACAGTCCACCGACTCATAGAACAGCGTGTTGTGTTCCCGCAAATTCAGTACTAAGGTCTTTATTTATCTCGAAGGCACTGGCAGACATCAATGTCGTTGGCCAGGACCTAGAGTGCGCGGGTTGTTACTGGCAAAGTGCCCAGTGGAATTGCCGAAAGTTTGCCGTCCAAGACTGTACCTGTCGACTACCGTAACTTCAGCACAACAGGTAGTCTTCAACAGACGGAAGAAACGTTCAACTAAGAAAAAATATACATGTCGTTTCAGGGAGAGCTTGTCATTGGATAATAAATGACCGAGTCACGATAAAAGTTATGACCATATTTTATTATTTACTTTGGATATTAATAACCTTCATAAGAAAATTTCACAACTTTAATCAAGGTCTCATTTGATGAAGCGCTTACGTGGCAGCGAATAATGAGCACAGACACACAGAACAGGAACGCCCATGACGTGACTAGCAAAAAGAAATGGTACACTTCAATATACAAACAAAAATCAACACACAGAACAGCAAATACACTGAAGAAACAAGGACTACACATATTACAGCGCGCTGATAAGTATTATTCTGGGACCATCTAACCACAAATGAATAAAACAAACTTTTGTGCGATATGCTTTTCGTCTTTATTCTTTGGAAGGCATATTCATTGGCCTGGAATATGTGCATTTGTTGTTTACACTAGTTAGTTTACATTTAGGACATTGTATATGATTTATAATCAATTCTGGTACTTTTTTCTTTTCTATGATGTATTGATAATTTAACGCTTTACTTACAAATTTCGTGGATGTTGATATATAGTACATGCTGTGATTGAACTCCTTTGTTACAGCTGTTCTTCGTCTGATAACTGCACAAGGAACTCAACACAGCTTTTGATGTTATGTTCTGGGTGGTGTTGCCAACTGCTGAATGTTATCGGCAACTACTGACGTGTTTTTGTAGCATCTGTGATCTGTTTACGTGTGAAATGATTTACAAAAAAAAATGGTTCAAATGGCTCTGAGCACTATGGGACTTAGCTTCTGAGGTCATCAGTCCCCTAGACTCAGGACTACTTAAACCTAACTAACCTAAGGACATCACACACATCCATGCCCGAGGTAGGATTCGAACCTGTGACCATAGCGGTCGCGCGGTTCCAGACTGTAGTGCCTAGAACCGCTCAGCCCCTCCGGCCGGAGATTTACAAATAGCATACAGCCCTAGAAGCACACTCCATTCACATTTACATGCACTAAAACATAAGCCATTCAGATACCAAGGCGGTGCTATGTATCAGCTAGAATATCTAGATTGCAAATCGGTGTGTCTGTAGATATGGTGTACACATTTCAAAACTAGATGCGCAGAACAGCTAAGAAGCTGGAGGTATTAAAACAGCCATTCTACCTTCGCTGAATACTTAGTAAAGTATGGGCATGGACCATCTAAGATGGAACAGGATATGAAAATGATTAGAATGAACATTTACAACAGAAAACTTTTAACATTACAGGAAAACTTTCATACAGAAATATAAGATGCAACTCACTGATCCTGTTACCAGAAGCCCCTAAAACAATAACAGAGATTGAGAGAGGACAAGTTACTCTCTCACCTGTTTTTCGTACATGGAAAATTACTAAAGATTTTATTACAACCTGACGCACCTTGAACAAGACTCTAGAAAGTTAATGGCCTGGGCAGACATTGATGGAGCCTGGTAGGGCGCTAAAAGCATGAGGTATTTTTATGGTTCTTAGCTCATAGAAACAGCATGTTGGGAGTTGGAAGCAATTGGCGGCAAGCCCATCCCTCAGTAAACCTTGCTGGACAGGCCCACAGCTGTACAGGGGACACAGAGCAGCCCCTTGTTGAGACAGGTCTCCAGGAGAACAATGCTGTGATACCTGCATTGGCGCCAGCCGAAGCCTGGGCTGGTGGCGATGGTCTGAAGGTACTTGTCTACACCTGGTGACATAAACCAGGCAATGTGTGCAGATCCACGCATAATAAAAGTTCACAAGTTTTTGTGTTCGCGGATACTGCAAACACGCCTGTGAACCACTTCCATCAGCCACCTCAGTTATATAAGAAACTGCGGTGTCTAAGAAACGTTCAGAGATAGAATCTTTATTACACCTCGTAGCTAGGACGAACAATCTCCAAGGCACAGGCGATTTAGATAACGATCTGTTTGCTTGTTGCTGTGGGAGACAAATTGATTCAGAGAAAGTCATCTTCCCCCTCCGCAAAAAATGATAAAAGCCAGTAATTGGCGGTTTCCGTTTTTTACAGAGATGCGGTTTCGTAACTCTTGCCCTTGTTCGATATGAGTTTGTGCTGTTGTGTGGGAGGGGAGATTTAGCGCCTCCAGAGCCCTGTGATTGGCTCAAGACGGCGTGAAGGCGGTGTCGTTCGTGCACTTTGCAGGAAAACGGAATTTTTTCTGAAGAGGTGCGAGGCACTCGGGCTCTGGACTTCAGTCTGGTAAGAAGGTCTTCTGGTGGAAGCTCTGGGACCTGTCCTGAGGCTGACTTCACTGGTGAGTAGTATAGACTGGGGAGCCCGTGGTGAAGATCTTACTGTTCTGACAGTGTGACTTGAAACGTCTCGGACTACTCGTTTGCCGAGGGCACACTTATTCGTATTTGGTTTACCAGTCTTGACGTTTGGTATCCTCATGTGTTCTGTCGTATAAGTGAGCCAAATTGGTCCTCGGTACGACCAGCGAATGGGTGTGCCAAACACTGAAATCTACCGTGATTTCAGGGCTCTGGTAGAGACTAAATTGCGATCCGTCAGCCTGACCGCTAGACTGTGAGATTTTTGCATTTCTTTCGTGGCCGCGATCGATTCATAGGTGCCGCCTCCACATATCAACTCCGCCGCACAAATCCCGCCAGCTGCAAGTTAATCGCCGCACCAAGCAAACAGGGTAACATACTGCCACTCCGGCATTGTCAGGGCGTACAGCTCTCAATCGCCACTTGCTCTCAGCTGCACCTATGTAGACAAACTTCTGTAGATTTGAACAATCAAATTCTGCTCAGCGTCAAATCAACTCAGATTGCGTTATCCACATTTTTTAGGGCCAGAGAACTTGACTCACTTGTACCAACCAGGATCCTTGTCCGTTGTGATCTTAATCCACCTGTTAGTTGTTTATGGTATTCAATAAATAACTTGTTTAGCTTAATTTCTGTCTTCTTTTTTTCTTTTGAAAAATAAATGTTGTTAGAACTCTAGTAAATTTTGCTTCATTCTCAATCATTTATATAGTCCCCAAACAGGTTAACTCTTCAAGATGGAGAACATGAACATTACCATACTAAATAATAACTTAATCTCCCGAGACAGACACTAATAAAATAACAAACATTCACACACACACACACATAACAAAACAAATGTATACTAAACTACACACAGACACCAAAACACAAACGAAGATGAACAATAAACACACAGCAACAATTGACAACACTACGTACAGTAACCAAAGTTGATCAGTACTCAGTAACAGAGTGAACCGAAATGTGTTTGAAAATGGCGAAAATCAGACATCCGGGGGTATACACAGTCACGGAATAATGTTGATGCCGTTGTGGTCTCCAGTTCAAAGACTGGTTTGATGCAGCTCTCCATGCTACTCTATCCTGTGCAAGCCCTTTCATTTCCACATTACTACTGCAGCCTACATCCTTCGGAATCTGCTTACTGTATTCATGTCTTGGTCTACCTCTACGATTTTTACCCCCTCACTTCTCTCCAGTACTAAATTAGTGATTCCTTGATGCCTCAGAACGTGTCCTCCCAAGCAATTCCTTCTTCCAGAAAGGACTTCCTGACACTTGAATCTGTACTCGATGTTAACAAATTTCTATTCCTCAGAAATGCTTTCCTTGCCGTTGCCAGTCTACATTTTATATCCTCCCTACTTCGGCCATCATCTTTTCTTCCCGAAAAGCAAAACACCTACTTTAAGTGTCTCATTTCCTAATCTAATTCTCTCAGCATCACTTGATTTAATTCGACTACCTTCCATTATCCTGGTTTTGCATTTGTTGATGTTCTTATGTCCTCCTTTCAAGACACTGTCCATTCCATACAGCTGATCTTCCAAGTCCTTTGCTGTCTCTGACGGAATTACAATGTCGTCGGCAAACCTCAAGGTTTTTATTTCTTCTCCATGGATTTTAATTCCTACTCCAAATTTGTCTTTTGTTTCCTTTACTGTTTGCTCAATATACAGACTGAACAACATCGGGGATAGGCTATAACCCTGTCTCACTCCCTTCTGAATCACTTCTTCCCATTTGTGCCCCTCGACTCCTATAACCGCCATCTGTTTCTGTACAAATTGTAAATAGCCTTTCGCCCCCTGTATTTTACCCCTGCCCGCTTTAGAATTTGAAGGACAGTAATCCAGTCAACATAGTCAAAAGTTATCTTTAAGTCTACAAATGCTATAAACGTAGATTTGCTTTCCCTTAGCCTACCTTCTATGAGAAGTCGTAGTGTCATTATTGCCTCGTGTGTGCCTACATTTCTCCGGAATCCAAACGGATCTTTCCCGAGGTCGGCTTATAGCAGTTTTTCCATTCTTCTGTAAAGGATTCGGGTTACTATTTTGTAGCCGTGACTTATTAAATGATAGTTCGGTAATCTATGGATGGTGGGCTCCATGTGGTTCCCAAGTCGTGCAGCGACCGTAAACCATAAAATTACCAAATATGCAGCAACCAGTCGCAAAATCATGTTTTATTTATTCACTTTTGAAAATCGATTTCAACTGATTAACAGCCATCTCTACTTAGGACTTGTTTTTCAACTGAGATCTTGATATTCATAGAGGTGGTTTTCTTTTCTATATAGATCTCTTTAATTTTCCTCTGTGCTGTACTAGTGATATATGCTTCTACATGCTTCCACCTGTCCTCTAGCCATTCCTGCTTAGCCATTTTGCACTGCTTAAGACAGTATTACTACTCAGGGCATATATTGGTTGTAAGCACCGATGATGGCTGTTAATTAGTTGAAATCGATTTGCAAAAGTGAATAAATAAAACATGATTTTGCGACTGGTTGCTGCATATTTGGTAATTTTAAGTTCGGTAATCATCACACCTGTCAGCACATGTTTTCTTTTTCAATTGGAATTATTATATTCTTTCGGAAGTCCGTCTCATACATCTTGCTCACCAGCTGGAAGAGTTTTGTCATGGCTGGCTGTCCCAAGACTATCAGTAGCTCCAACGGAATGTTCTACTCCTGGGGCCTTGTTTCGATTTAAGGCTTTCAGTGCTTTGTCCAATTCTTCACGCGGTATCATAGCTTCCTTCTCATCTTCATCTACGTCCTCTTCCACTTCCTTAATATTGCCCCCAAGTACATTTCCTTTGTACAGTCTTTGTATATACTCCTTCTATCTTTCTGCTTTCCCTTCTTCACTTAGGACTTGTTTTTCAACTGAGATCTTGATATTCATACAGGTGGTTCTCTTTTCTATAAAAATCTCTTTAATTTTCCTCTGTGCAGCATCTGTTTTATCACTCGTGATATATGCTTCTACATTTTTACATTTGTCCTCTAGCCATTCCTGCGTAGCCATTTTGCACTTCCTGTCGATCTCATTCCTCTCCTCTGCTCTTGTCAATCGTTCTTTAATGCTCCCTATGAAACTCTCTACAACTTCTTTTCTTTCAAGTTATCGAGGTCCCACCTCCTTAAATTCCCTCCTTTTTGTAGTTTCTTCAGTTTTAATCTGCAGTTCATAGCCAATTTAAAATCTGGTTCCGAAATTTCTGCCTTACCATTATATAGTCAATCAGAAACCTTCCGGTATCTCCAGGTCTCTTTCACGTATACAACCTACTTTCATGATTCTTAAACCAATTGTTAGTTATGACTCAATTATGCCTTGTGCAAAATTCTACGAGACGGCTTCCTCTTTCATTCCTTTCCTCCAGTCCATATTCATCTGCTACTTTTCCTTCTCTTCCTTTTCCTACTATTGAATTCCTGTCCCCAATGACTATTAAATTTTCATCTATCTGAATAATTTCTCGGATCGCTGAATCGTAGCCTTCATCCAATTGGCAGTGAGGAGGCGTGCATTATCGAGCTCCTCGAACGTGGAACCACAATCAGTGCACAACATTATGAAGACACTTTCCAGGAACTGCGACGCTCCATAAAGTCAAAACGCCTAGGAATGCTGTTGGACAGAATGGTCCTGTTGCACGCGAAACGCCCGCCCCTCACTGTCTATTGGATGAAGGCCACGCTTCAGTGATTTGGTTGGGAAATACTGCTGTATCCTCCAAACAGCCCAGATATTTCACAGTGTGATTATCGCATCTTTAGCGACCTGAAGAGAGACATGCATGGACTTCGATTTCAGTCGGACGAGGAAATGCAGAAGTGGGTGCGGTTGTGGATCCGTCAGCGATCATCTGCGTTCCACGAAACAGGAAACGACTGTGTCGTCTTCCAGTGAGATAAATGTCTTAACGCGTGTGGTGATGGAACCATTTCATGGTCCTTTATGTTGGGCGTTCGGTTCCCATTTGGCTACCTCTCACAACCTGAATATTTAGTAAGAAATATTGAAGTTGGGAAGAAATGGTCATCATCAGAGCAGAACAGGAAAAATTATTTGGAAATGAGTAGCCTCTTGGTGCATCTGAATGACATCTCTTAAACTGAAGAAAATAAAGCTTGAATAGGCTGTTTTAGTTTTATTTCTAGACCATGCCCTCTTAGACAAATTATAGATTCAGGTATATCTTTTGAAGAAGGCTCAATTATTTGGGTTGAAACCTAGGTAAAGGTTGGTTTCATTACCGCAATCGAGGCTGATTTTTCTTATATATTAGATTATCACGTTTGCTGGCTGGGCTGCCATGTTGAAAGTACCAAAATTTAATACATGACTAGCTGTGAAACCCAGCTTTGCCCAGATATTTATTTATTTCAGTCTTCAATTTATCCATTTGTTCTTACCTCCTATGTCTGTAGCATTTTCTCTCGCCCCATCTCCTCTCGCCCCCTCTTTGAGTCCATGTCCTCCTTCCTCCTCTCTATCCACCTCTTCCTCCCCCTCTCTCTCTACCCATCCCCTCTCTCTTTATCCACCTTTCCTTCCTCCTCCTTCTACCCACCCCTGTCCATCACTTCCGACCTTCCCTCCCTCTACCCATCTCCACCCCCCCTTTTCTGTTCACCTCCTCCATCCTCCAGTCTTTGTCCATTTCCCCCTCCCTTATTTATGTCAGCCTCCACCTCCTTCTCCTCCTATTTGTGCATGTCTCCCCCATACTCCCGCGGCCCATCTTCTCGTCCTCCCCTCTCTTTCCACGTTGTCACACCCATCCCGATAGGAGGCTGGCGGTCCTTAACCCTACAGTATTTCTTTCCAGATTAACTCTAAATGTATACCATATTTGATAGAAATCATTCCAGAATTTTAGTATCAGCTTTTTACCGGTTTATTTGGTCGCATACACGCACATGAAATATATTTCACGTATATTTAGCATATATGAAGATGATGTCTGTTCTTTCGGACATGTCCGAAAGAACAGATACCATCGGTGACATGTCCGAAAGAACAGATACCATCGGTGACCATGCAGCTCTCTTAGAATGAAATGATAATTAAATAAAGAACCTAAGCTGTCGACAGGCGTTGATATACATCAACGGGGACAGTTGAAAATGTGTCCCCGGCTGGAACTCGAACCCGGGATATCCTGCTTACATGGCGGACGCTCTATCCATCTGAGCCACCGAGGGCACAGAGGATAGTGTGACTGCAGGGATTTATCCCTTGCACGCTCCCCGTGAGACCCACATTCCCAACTTAATGTCCACACACTACATTCGTAGCGTCCGTGCCCATTACACTCATTACTCGAGGCAGACAATCATACCGAGAATGAGATTTTCACTCTGCAGCGGAGTGTGCGCTGATATGAAACTTCCTGGCAGATTAAAACTGTGTGCCCGACCGAGACTCGAACTCGGGACCTTTACCTTTCGCGGCCAAGTGCTCTACCATCTGAGCTACCGAAGCACGACTCACGCCCGGTCCTCACAGCTTTACTTCTGCCAGTATCTCGTCTCCTACCTTCCAAACTTTACAGAAGCTCTCCTGCGAACCTTGCAGAACTAGCACTCTTGAAAGAAAGGATACCGCGGAAACATGGCTTAGCCAGAGCCTAGGGGATGTTTCCCGTGAAAGGCAAAGGTCTCGAGTTCGAGTCTCGGTCGGGCACACAGTTTTAATCTGTCAGGAAGTTTCAATCTTACCGAGTCCCGTAACAGTTTGGACAACTATATGAAGATTGTATCTCTTCTTTCGGAGAACAGATACCATCTTCATGTAGTTAAGGCTAACCGGCCATTGACCTTCTTCTTCTGTTCTGTATGTACACGCATTGCCCGAACTCTTACGGGACTCGGTAAGATTGTCTACCGCGAGTGACGAGTGCAATAGGCAGGGACACTACGAATGTAATGAGTGGACATTAAGTTGGGAATGTGGGTCCCACGAGGACCGTGCAAGGGATAAATCCCTGCAGTCGCAATATCCTCTGTGCCCTCGGTGGCTTAGATGGATAGAGCGTCTACCATATAAGCAGAAGATCCCGCGTTCGAGTTCCGGTCGGGGCACACATTTTCAACTGTCCCTGTTGATGCATATCAACGCCTGTCGACAGCTTAGGGTCTTGATTTAAGTATCATTTCATCATATTCAATATGTTTCACGTCTATCTGTACACATATTTTACCTGCACGTCTAGCGAATTTCGCCCTGGAGTTTCTACTTCATGGCGTCGCATGTCATGAGCTATGCTCTATACAACGATATAGTTTTGCATTTATCTCCAGCGCTATACGCGCCTACTGTGTGTGAAATGTGAATGGAGTTACTAACAATGAAGTAATAAATTTAAACGTCTAGCACTTTTGATGCATCCAGTTTTTATGACACCATGTCTCCTGAACTAAGCGTAGTAGAATGATGCAATTTTTCTGGCAGATTCTGTGATATATGCTGTTAAAAATATGTCACGAATGCAGTTAGTAGTAAAGAACTAATAAGTTAAAGCGTCATACGTCATGGGGAAGTCTTACAACATGAACAGCGAAAATGTAGTAAGCGATGAACGTTTTTGCTTTCATCATTTTATGGAGGCTGTCAGACAGAAAAAGTTTCGTAAAGGTTTGTCCTGTCGACTCAGGACTCAGCAGGACCAGCCATACCTCCGAAGATGTCCAACGTAGTATTGGACGAAACGTTAGGAATAGAAGAATTCCGTGGACCACGGCCATATAACCCGCAAGAATTATCAACAACAGTACCATCTGGTCGTGAAAGCCTTCATTGTTTTAAATTCATTGTTGGTTTTTATTCAATTGCTCTACTACTTTTTCGGTTCCTTCGTCACTGATAGGAAACCGACGTTAGAATCCACCACGGGTCTTGCTTTACATACCCCTGTCAATAGGTCGCCCCGCCAGTAGCGAATTCCAGAACATACCAAAAACGCTTCGAATGGCCCACAATGTTCGAGAACATTTCACAACGTTCGCGAGTGTTCTGGAAAGTTCCACAATGATCTGAGGTGTTCCAGGATGTTCCCGGACATTCTGAAATCTTCCTGAATGTTCCAGACTATTCCGGAACATTCAAGAACATCCCGGATCATTGTGGAACATTTCGGAACAATGTGGAATGTTGTGGAATGCTCTCAGATACTCTCGAATGTTCTGAAATGTTCTAGAAATTTCTAGAGCGCGAAACACCTTAGCCCTGATATCTTCAAAAGCGCCCCCTTCAGATGAATATGGAACCTTCCTCACGGAAAGGGTAGAGGGCTAACACACCATATAACTCCCTTGATCGTACCGGGACTCGTTTCTGAGTTTTAGCGCCACGCACATTGTACTCTTACTTTTATAATATAAAATATACTGATTACTGAAGCCATATAATAAAGACGAACACTGCCGTGTATGATGTCAGTGAATGCAGCTTTGAAAGAGGCACGCAGTGTTGAAAACAGTTTTAATGTAGGTTTTATCTTAATTTTTCTTTTTTGGGGGAGCAAAAGTGTGGAATTTGAGGCAGAATGGAGGCGTAGATAGCCTGTGTAGGAAATTAACACACAGGTTGAGGGTCAGTGTGTGAACCAGGGTTACCTGAGAGGGATTCGGCTGTTATATGAGTCGGAAAGTATAATAGAAGTTACGGAGACAGATTCTGGGTGGATGGAATGCCGCAGTGCTGAACTTAAAATACTTCGGTGCACAAGCACAATTTCCGGACTTAGCAGAATTTTCGTGAACCCTAGCGGTTTACAGCAAACAGTTGTGAACTGTGAACTATACTGGTCAGTAGGTGATACTCTTCGACTTGGTTTGTGGTGCTGAACACTGTAGAATTATTTGGAAGAAGATTGCAGCTTAGGTGTGAAAGGTAATCTCTCCCTCACTGAAACCACTCAACAGAGGAAAGTCCACTGGACCTGACGGGATACCAATTCGACTCTACACAGAGTATGCGAAAGAACTTGCCCCCCTTCTAACAGCCGTGTACCACAAGTCTCTAGAGGAACGGAAGGTTCCAAAAGATTGGAAAAGAGCACACGTAGTTCCAGTTTTCAAGAAGGGTCGTCGAGCAGATGCGCAAAACTATAGGCCTATATCTGTGACATCGATCTGTTGCAGAATTTTAGAAGATGTTTTTTGCTCGCGTATCATGTCATTTCTGGAAACCTAGAATCTGCTCTGTAGGAATCAACATGGATTCCGGAAAAAGCGATCGTGTGAGACCCAACTCGCTTTATTTGTTCATGAGACCCAGAAAATATTAGATACAGGCTCTCAGGTAGATGTCATTTTCCTTGACTTCCGGAAGGCGTTGGATACAGTTCCGCACTATCGTCTGATAAACAAAGTAAGAGCATATGGAATATCAGACCGGCTGTGTGGCTGGATTTAAGAGTTTTTAGCAAACAGAACACAGCATGTTGTTCTCAGTGGAGAGACGTCCACAAACGTTAAAGTTACCTCTGGCGTGCCACAGGGGAGTTATGGGACCATTGCTTTTTACAATATACAGGGCTATTACAAATGATTGAAGCGATTTCATAAATTCACTGTAGCTCCATTCATTGACATATGGTCACGACACACTACAGATACGTAGAAAAACTCATAAAGTTTTGTTCGGCTGAAGCCGCACTTCAGGTTTCTGCCGCCAGAGCGCTCGAGAAGGCAGTGAGACAAAATGGCGACAGGAGCCGAGAAAGCGTATGTCGTGCTTGAAATGCACTCACATCAGTTAGTCATAACAGTGCAACGGCACGCCAGGACGAAGTTCAACAAAGATCCACCAACTGCTAACTCCATTCGGCGATGGTATGCGCAGTTTAAAGCTTCTGGATGCCTCTGTAAGGGAAATCAATGGGTCGGCCTGCAGTGAGCGAAGAAACGGTTGAACGCGTGCGGGCAAGTTTCACGCGTAGCCCGCGTAAGTCGACGAATAAAGCAAGCAGGGAGCTAAACGTACCATAGGATGGTGCTCCACCGCACTTCCATCATGATGTTCGGCATTTCTTAAACAGGAGAATGGAAAACCGATGCATCGGTCGTGGTGGAGATCATGATCAGCAATTCATGTCATGGCCTCCACGCTCTCCCGACTTAACCCCATGCGATTTCTTTCTGTGGGGTTATGTGAAATATTCAGTGTTTAAACCTCCTCTACCAAGAAACGTGCCAGAACTGCGAGCTCGCATCAACGATGCTTTCGAACTCATTGATGGGGACATGCTGTGCCGAGTGTGGGAGGAATTTGATTATCGGGTTGATGTCTGCCGAATCACTAAAGGGGCACATATCGAACATTTGTGAATGCCTAAAAAAAACTTTTTGAGTTTTTGTATGTGTGTGCAAAGCATTGTGAAAATATCTCAAATAATAAAGTTATTGTAGAGCTGTGAAATCGCTTCCATCATTTGTAATAACCCTGTATATAAATGACCCCAGATGATTGTGGAACATTCCAGAACACTCGCGAATGTTGTGAAATGTTCTGGGACATTGTGGGCCATTTTTGGTATGTTCTGGAATTAGATAGTTTCGAAAGTTCCATGCAGCTTTTCGCGGATGATGCTGTAATATACAAAGAAGTTGCAGCATTAGAAAATTGCAGCGAAATGCAGGAAGATCTGCAGCGGATAGGCGACATTGCTGTTCGTGTTGGTCGAGATCCAATGACTGTTAGCAGAATATGCAACCGGTGGGTTCAGGAGGGTAATACGGAACGCCGTGCTCGATCGCAACGGCCTCGTATCACTAGCAGTCGAGATGACAGGCATCTTATCCGCATGGCTGTAACAGATCGTGCAGCCACGTCTCGATCCCTGAGTCAACAGACGGGGACGTTTGCAAGACAACAACCATCTGCACGAACAGTTCGACGACGTTTGCAGCAGCATGAACTATCAGCTCGGAGACCGTGGCTGCGGTTACCCTTGACGCTGCATCACAGATAGGAGCGCCTGTGATGGTGTACTCAACGACGAGCCTGGGTACACGAATGGCAAAACGTCACTTTTTTCGGATGAATCCGGATTCTGTTTACAGCATCATGATGGTCTCATCCATGTTTGGTGTCATCGCGGTGAACGCACATTGGAAGCGTGTATTCGTCATCGCCATACTGGCGCATCACCTGGCGTGGTGGTATGGGGTGCCATTGATTACACGTCTCGGTCACCTCTGGCACGTTGAACAGTGGACGTTACATTTCAGATGTGTTACGACCTGTGGCTCTACCCTTCATTCGATCCCTGCGAAAACCTACATTTCAGCAGGATAATGCACGACCGCATGTTGGAGGTCCTGTACGGGCCTTTCTGGATACAGAAAATATTCGACTGCTGCCCTGGCCAGCACATTCTCCAGATCTCTCACCAATTGAAAACGTCTGGTCAATGGTGGCCGAGCAACTGGCTCGTCACAATACGCCAGTTACTACTCTTGGTGAACTATGGTATCGTGTTGAAGCTGCATGGGCAGCTGTACCTGTACAAGCCGTACAAACTCTGACTCAATGCCCAGGCGCATGAAGGCCGTTATTACGGCCAGAGGTGGTTGTTCTGGGGACTGATTTCTCAGGATCTATGCACCCAAATTGGGTGAAAATGTAATGACATGTTAGTTCTAGTACAATATATTTGTCCAACGAATACCCGTTGATCATCTGCATTTCTTCTTGGTGTAGCAGTTTTAATGGCCAGTAGTGTATTTTAAAACTGAGTGGAACAGAATGATTGCACAAAGCAACCAAGAGCCAAACAATTTAGCGGCCACACATCGATCCAGCAGCCTTGGTGCTGAAAGCAAAACATTTCTTATCCGTAATTCGTAATCCAATCATCACTGATTGAGTTCAGCTTGATACCGAACGCCCGAAGAAACTTGTGCACAGTGTTAGCCGGCATTAATATGATGTCCGCTGAAGGTGCTTAATTTTTCGTATTGTGTAGCTTATTCACGGTCTTGTTGAAGATGTACATGTTTTGTGACTAGTTTGTTATTGCCTTTTAAATGAAAATATGTATAATATTTTTCGGCTTATTCTAAATGTATGAGGACCATTTCACTTGTGCTCTATCGAAGATACATTAGCAAATCTGTTTTTCTTTGAAAATATTTGGTGCGCAGTGTTGTTTTCTGACATGTTTTCACCCTGGAGGACCCCTTCTCTATGAATCTGTTGGAACGAAAAGGACATGTAATTTAATCTAATGCAGTCTCATGTCACAGTCGTAATACGCTATCTTCACCGACAATCGCAGACGAAGCGCCAGTATAGCAGTATTAGTTGTAACACTATAAAAGGACAATAGGTTCACCTGTAAGTTAACCCTTTCAGACCTGAATTTTTTTCTGGAGGATGGAAAATTTTTCTTTACCTGGTAATGCTCGTAGGTGATTTTTTAATGATTATGGATGCAAGATTTATACAACCATATGTACCCGTTTGCAAAATATACCACGTATACTTGGCTTCATTTTATGGACTAAAATAACTAATGACGAAATATTATCTATTATAATAAGTAGTAAAATGTTGATTCAATAATTACCATACAGAATAACAGTAACATTATTCAGATGTACTGCGGTATATAGCGAACCAACCACATCCGTGTATTGTGGTGGTCACGAGCTGCTGCGCACTGCTACAGTGACTTGCTGATATTTTCTCAGTGATACCCGACAGTTGGCAGCACTTGCACGTGATGGAAAGGTTGAACATTCACAAATCTGTACCTAAGGTTTTCATTGGGAAAAAATACGTCTGCTACAGCTAAGACACAGTAAAAGTTAATGTACACAATTGAAGGCAGAGGGTCAATAAGAGATAAGTAGAGGTTGTGGAAAGATTTGTTACTGCGTAAAATATGTGTCTATCATAGTTACTGTCTTTAGTTTCCCGCCCCCGGTAGCTGAATGGTCAGCGTAACGGATTGTCAATCCTCTGGGCCCGGGTTCGATTCCCGGCTCGGTCGAGGAATTTTCTCCCCCCAGGAACTCCGTGATGTGCTGTCCTCATCATCATGCTATCATCCTCATCGACTGCCTGCCCGATGGGGGGCCCTAGCCATACGATTAAATAAATACTGTCTTTTGTTTAATATATACAGTAATGCACATTTACACTTACAACGACCCTATCACCCTCTTTCCTATTTTCATATACAGCGTTCTCTACAGGGTGGTCCACTGACAGTGACGGGCCAAATGTCTCACGAAATAAGCGTCAAAAGAAAAAACTACAAAGAAAGAAACTTGTCTAGCTTGAAGGGAGAAAGCAGATGGCGCTATGGTTGGCCCGCTAGATGGCGCTGCCATGGGTCAAACGCATATAAGTTCCTTTTTTTTAAATAGGAACCCCCATTTTTACTACATATTCGTGTAGTACGTAAAGAAATATGAATGTTTTACTTGGACCACTTTTTTCGCTTTGTGATAGATGGCGCTGTAACAGTCACAAACGTAGAAGTACGTGGTATTACGAACATTCCGCCAGTTCGGACGGTATTTGCTTCGTGATACATTACCCGTGTTAAAATGGACGGTTTAGCAATTGCGGAAAAGGTCGACATCTTGTTGTTGTACGGCCATTGTGATCGAAATGCCCAACGGGCGTGTGCTTTGTATGCTGCTCGGTATCCTGGACGACATCATCCAAGTGTCCGGACCGTTCGCCGGATAGTTACGTTATTTAAGGAAACAGGAAGTGTTCAGCCACATGTGAAACGTCAACCACGACCTGCAACAAATGATGATGCCCAGGTAGGTGTTTTAGCTGCTGTCGCGGCTAATCCGCACACCAGTAGCAGACAAATTGCGCGAGAATCGGAAATCTCAAAAACGTCGGTGTTGAGAATGCTACATCAACATCGATTGCACCCGTACCATATTTCTATGCACCAGGAATTGCATGGCGACGACTTTGAACGTCGTGTGCAGTTCTGCCACTGGGTACAAGAGAAATTACGGGACGATGACAGATTTTTTGCACGCGTTCTATTTAGCGACGAAGCGTCATTCGCCAACAGCGGTAACATAAACCGGCATAATATGCACTATTGGACAGCCGAAACTCCACGATGGCTGAGCAAGTGGAACATCAGCGACGTTGGCGGGTTAATGTATGGTGCGACATTATGGGAGGAAGGATAATTGGCCCCCATTTTATCGCTGGCAATCTAAATGGTGCAATATATGGTGATTTCCTACGTAATGTTCTACCGATGTTACTACAAGATGTTTCACTGCATGACAGAATGGCGATGTACTTCCAACAAAAAAAAATGGTTCAAATGGCTCTGAGCACTATGGGACTCAACTGCTGAGGTCATTAGTCCCCTAGAACTTAGAACTAGTTAAACCTAACTAACCTAAGGACATCACAAACATCCATGCCCGAGGCAGGATTCGAACCTGCGACCGTAGCGGTCTTGCGGTTCCAGACTGCAGCGCCTTTAACCGCACGGCCACTTCGGCCGGCGTACTTCCAACATGATGGATGTCCGGCACATAGTTCGCGTGCAGTTGAAACGGCATTGAATAGCATATTTCATGACAGGTGTATTGGTCGTCGAAGCACCATACCATGGCCCGCACGTTCACCGGATCTGACGTCCCTGGATTTCTTTCTGTGGGGAAAGTTGAAGGATATTTGCTGTCGTGATCCACCGACAACGCCTCACAACATGCATCAGCGCATTGTCAATGCATGTGCAAACATTACGGAAGGCGACCTACTCGCTGTTGAGAGGAATGTCGTTACACGTATTGCCAAATGCATTGACGTTGACGGCCATCATTTTGAGCATTTATTGCATTAATGTGGTATTTACAGGTAATCACGCTGTAACAGCATGCGTTCTCAGAAACGATAAGTTCACAAAGGTACGTGTATCACATTCGAATATCCGAAATAAAATGTTCAAATGTACCTACGTTCTGTATTTTAATTTTAAAAAACCTACCTGTTACCAGCTGTTCGTCTAAAATTGTGAGCCATATGTTTTCTGACTATTACAGCGCCATCCACCACAAAGCGAAAAAAGTGGTCCAACTAAAACATTCATATTTCTTAACGTACTACTCGAATATGTAATAAAAAATGGGGGTTCCTATTTACAAAAACCCAGTTGATATCCGTTTGACCTATGGCAACGCCATCTAGTGGGCTAACCATAGCGCCATCTGGTTTCCCCCTTCAAGCTAGACGAGTTTCGTTCTTTGTAGTTTTTTCGTTACGCTTATTTCGTGAGATATTTGGCCCAGTCACTACCAATGGACCAGCCTGTATACTTCCATATTTACGAGAGTCTGGTCGCGTCTGTGAAGCAGTCTGACCTTGCTACGACTTCGTCTATCTTCCGTAGTGCCTGACTTCGGACCCACGAACCGAAGCAACAATATTAACACTTTTGATACTATGTTAAATTATCCTGTACTCTTTGACCAATATCTGACCGCATGTTTACCTGACTGAACTTTAATTTGGCTATCGAGCCCATTCTGAAGCGGTTTGTAAACAAACTATTGGGCCGTTGTATGTAGCAACAAAGTACCAACGGAATTTCACTGCATACCTTGAATTATCGTTTCGATAATTTACGTACTCGACTAAACACAGTGGCGGCATTCGCCACTGGAACAGAAATCGCAACTAAATTCGCCTTGAGTACTTCCCCCTGAAATTTAACTAGAGTATTTCCTATTTCGGAACCACGTTCTGATGGAACAAATTTTTAGAATGTAAATCTGTCCAGTCAACTTTATATTTAGAACCAGAAAGAAATTGAGAAGATATTATGAACTTCGAGTCGTTACTTTAAGGCTTTTTAAGGAACCTTTAAAGTTAATAGTTGTCATTGGAATGAAGTTAATTTACTCTTCAAACTTTAAGAAAGTCATTTTTTGCAAACAAATGTTACTCAAATACTACGAGAAAGCGATTAATCAAAAGGGAATAGCAGCATGTCTCTTTAAATTTAACTGCAACATTGCAGCTATTGTAGTTGCTGTTACGCACGGCAATGCCGACTTTTAAAACAGGAATTAAGTAAAATAGAATAGGAACTTGAAAATAAACAATCACAAACTTTAGATGTAAATGTCACTTTACTGACAAAAAACAGACTTGCTCACAGTACATGATGATTAAGTATTGCTCTCCTTTTACAAGAATAACAGATAAAAAGTCTGAGGCTTGCTTCGTCCGGCACAGGGTAGATGAGGAAGTGAAGCCAGAAACAACTTGCACAAATTCCTCACATCTCTGATTAAAATAATACGCCAGAGGCTTCGTAATATCTGCCCTTGGTAAACCAGCTTGCAGCGAAGTGGTGCAATCGTTGCAACAGCATGATATAGCCTGATAAGTGTTGCAACCACGGCTAATAACTGCCGCAACGGCTTTGCCGCAGTGGATACACCGGTTCCCATGCGATTACCGAAGGTAAGTGCTGCCGGGCGTGGTCGGCACTTGGATGGGTGACCATCCAGGTCGCCATGCGCTTTCGCCATTTTTCGGGGTGCACTCAGCCTCGTGATGCCAATTGAGGATCTACTCGACCAAATAGTAGCGGCTTCGGTCAAGAATACCATCATAACGACCGGGAGAGCGGTCCCCTCCTAGCCGCATCCTCCTCTGAGGATGACGGCGGTCGAATGGTCCCGGTAGGCCACTCGTGGCCTGAAGACGGAGTGCTAATAGCTGCCAGAGACTATTTCTTAATACAGAAGTACAGGCTGAGCACAAAGTCTTGACCTGATTATAAAAATTGATAACGGAATAACCGTTTGATGTAATAAGTTACAGTTGATGCCGTTACATAGGTTTGTGTTACTAGTTTTTTTTTTTAAGACCACTTACGTTAGTAAACCTCCACATGTGCTCCCTTAGTAGCTCAGAGAATGTCGAGGCGGTATTCCAATTCCCGCCAGATGTTTCATGACATGTGTTCTGTCACAGTACCCACAGTAGTTTGTATCCTAGACTTAAGTTCGTCGACTGAAAAGTGAGTGAAAATATCGTTCATGAAATGTGTATAACAATGTATTGATAGAAATGGAACGTGTTACACCATTATCATATTCTCTGAACACTATCAAACTCATACTACATTATTTCCATGCCTGTGGGCTGTGTCTACTAAAATTTGATCCCTATGTGAGCATATTTCCATTATTGTATATATACAGGGTGTTACAAAAAGGTACGGCCAAACTTTCAGGAAACATTCCTCACACACAAAGAAAGAAAATATGTTAAGTGGATATGTGTCCGGAAACGCTTACTTTCCATGTTACAGCTCATTTTATTACTTCTCTTCAAATCACATTAATCATGGAATGGAAACACACAGCAACAGAACGTGCCAGCGTGACATCAAACACTTTGTTACAGGAAATGTTCAAAATGTACTCCGTTAGCGAGGATACACGCATCCACCCTCCGTCGCATGGAATCCCCCTGATGCGCTGATGCACCCCT
Source organism: Schistocerca serialis cubense (assembly GCF_023864345.2). Classification (NCBI taxonomy): domain Eukaryota; kingdom Metazoa; phylum Arthropoda; class Insecta; order Orthoptera; family Acrididae; genus Schistocerca; species Schistocerca serialis. Next base: position 410,792,681 of record NC_064644.1, on the reverse strand, counting down.
GGAGAATGGCGTATTGTATCACAGCCGTCCACAATACGAGCACGAAGAGTCTCTACATTTGGTACGGGGGTTGCGTAGACAAGAGCTTTCAAATACCCCCATAAATGAAAGTCAAGAGGTTTGAGGTCAGGAGAGCGTGGAGGCCATGGAATAGGTCCGCCTCTACCAATCCATCGGTCACCGAATCTGTTGTTGAGAAGCGTACGAATACTTCGACTGAAATGTGCAGGAGCACCATGAACCACATGTTGTGTCGTACTTGTAAAGGCACATGTTCTAGCTGCACAGGTAGAGTATCCCGTATAAAATCATGATAACGTGCTCCATTGAGCGTAGGTGGAAGAACATGGGGCCCAATCAAGACATCACCAACAATGCCTGTCCAAACGTTCACAGAAAATCTGTGTTGATGACGTGATTGCACAATTGCGTGCGGATTCTCGTCAGCCCACACATGTTGATTGTGAAAATTTACAATTTGATCACGTTGGAATGAAGCCTCATGCGTAAAGAGAACATTTGCACTGAAATGAGGATTGACACATTGTTGGATGAACCATTCGCAGAAGTGTACCCGTGGAGGCCAATCAGCTGCTGATAGTTCCTGCACACGATGTACATGGTACGGAAACAACTGGTCCTCCCGTAGCACTCTCCATACAGTGAGGTAGTCAACGTTACCTTGTACAGCAGCGCCGAGCGGTTCTAGGCGCTACAGTCTGGAACCGTGCGACCGCTACGGTCGCAGGTTCGAATCCTGCCTCGGGCATGGATGTTTGTGATGTCCTTAGGTAAGTTAGGTTTAAGTAGTTCTAAGTTCTAGGGGACTGATGACCAAAGCAGATAAGTCCCTTAGTGCTCAGAGCCATTTGCACCATTTGTACAGCAGCAACTTCTCTGACGCTGACATTAGGGTTATCGTCAACTGCACGAAGAATTGCCTCGTCCATTGCAGGTGTCCTCGTCGTTCTAGGTCTTCCCCAGTCGTGAGTCATAGGCTGGAATGTTCCGTGCTCCCTAAGACGCCGATCAATTGCTTCGAACGTCTTCCTGTCGGGACACCATCGTTCTGGAAATCTGTCTCGATACAAACATACCGCGCCACGGCGATTGCCCCGTGCTAATCCATACATCAAATGAGCATCTGCCAACTCCGCATTTGTAAACATAGCACTGACTGCAAAACCTCGTTCATGATGAACACTAACCTGTTGATGCTACGTACTGATGTACTTGATGCTAGTACTGTAGAGAAATGAGTCGCATGTCAACACAAGCACCGAAGTCAACTTTACCTTCCTTCAATTGGGCCAACTGGCGGTGAATCGAGGAGTTACCATTGATGCCGTTACATAGGTTAGTGTTACTAGTTTTTTTTAAGACCACTTACGTTAGTAAACCTCGACATGTGCTTCCTTGGTAGCTCAGAGAATGTCGAGGTAGTATTCCAGTTCCCGCCAGATATTTCGTAACATGTGTATATAATGATGACAGCAGGCCTCGCAAGTATCAGCACTATGGCGTTTATAACCTCCTCCCTTCAATAGAAGTAGAGATATGAGCAAAAACAGATTTTACAACCCCTGACATAGGCATAGACCATCCAGCATGATGAGTATGTTGTGCAGGAACAGTACTGGCCTGCTGGCTTGGCCGATCAAGCTGCTTTGCAGGGCAGCCTACAAGAGGGCCAAGAAACAGCTTTCTGGGCCCTGGAATGCAAGCTGACCTGCATGACAGGCATGTTCTGTTGGAGTAGTATCAAACTGCTTTATGGTTTGCGTGGTGGTCTGTTCTTCAGGGGAAAATAATTAATTTTCAAGCCACAGATGTGTAGCCTGTCCTGCATGACAGGCGTGTTCTGGGTGTATTATTGGCTTGCTTTATCGAATCGTATTGTAGGGGCTACAAGTGTTGATGAGTGTGGCTGGGGGCAGGTTGAGATGGACAAAGAAGGGTGAGCCATCCTGCTTGCTGTATCAAATTCTTTTGTGATGGTTTTGATGTGGCTTCTAACTTCTTGTGTAATTTAATTGTTCTCTCGAAATTTTCCCGTCAGAGTGTTTATTGCGCAGCGAGCAGAAGGCTGTTTGGGTTTGTGCACATTGCTGCACTTTCCGTTTGGAGAGTAATGCAGTGGGTTGTGTGGCAGGTCCCTGTGAGGTGCTGCAAGTGGCACAAATTTTGATGACAGACACCAGGCTATCGGCTGTAGCGTGTCTAAGGTGGCTGTTACTTGTGTTGAAGCATGGTCTGGATTCCCCCTGCCAGAGGCACGTGTGTCTCAAAGAGCTCTATCAGTATCCTGAAGAGTGGATCAGAAGACTGTGTGGTATTTTGGAATTCTGTTACGTGGGCTTTTGTGGAGCTTGCAAAGAACTTATGTCATTCTGCGGAAGTCTTGTCAGTTTATCTTACAGTGGTACCTTATCATCATTGTGTTAATTACAGCTGGTCAAGGGAGCTATGCGCTACTGGTTATCTTTTACTGAATCCTCCAGAAAGAGGTGAGAATATTTGTACTGCTTATACTTTTCCCATGCCCTGGTTAAAATCGAAAGCCACATTATATTTATTCTCATGTCAACATTGAACAGTGTCATGACCTCAATTTGTCTGTGCTCTGTTAACAATCATGTCAATAGCTACTGCGTGTAACAAGCGTCAGTGTACCATCCCTTATATTTTAGTCATGTTGGTTGCTTGTGGTAGCAAATCTCACTTTCAAGTACCTCTACCCAAATGTTCTTCTTCATTAACACATTGTAAAGACCACCTTAATGACTCATGTTTTGTTAATAACCACAAATCAGCCATTTGACGGTGGGGCCTGTTATTATTTGGAGCCAGGCTACTAAGCTAACTGATCTGGGTTTTAATTTGTCATGTAAGCTAGTCAAGGTTTACTGTGTCATGTTGGAAGCTAGTCAATGATAATTATTACTTGGTGTTTGTTATAAAAATCGCTATTCAATTTTAAGCTGTAACCACTGCTTTCTTGGAATTACCACTGTTTCTAAAGATATGCATCTGCTCCTATTGGTAGATACTGTTTGAAAAGGCTCTGTGGCTGAGGTGTACATTATTTGGTATTTGTGTATTCAAGTTTAAATTTTAAAGTGTTCAGTAGTTAAAATTATGTAATTATTGTTGCCCTTTAAAAATCTGTACACTGCAGTGAATTTTGCTATAACACCTTTTACAAGTTTTAATACTTTATGTGTTGATTGCCAGTTCATTCCTCTGGAATCGGATTGTGCGAAAATTTGCGAAACCACGGCTACGTTTTCTAATTCAGGCTTTAACATGTACAGTTGTTATCTAAGCTCTGTGAAACTGTTATCAGTTTTGAAATCTTCTTTTCCTGAATTACAGTCAGTGTGCAAAACTTGCAATCTGAGTCTGATTTCATGTACACTGCAGTCAAGCTGTTAAGCTTTTGTTCTTGTAATATTAGAAACTGTAATCCTGTAATCCAATCTTCATACTGTATAATAAATTATTTTTTGATAAAAAGTATAAAGTAATTTCGGCCCAGCGCCTTACCACTTGCTCCCAACTCCTTCCGCTACAGAGGGAATGGACAGAGTGAGGGGAGGAAGAAATGAACAGAGAGAGGGTTGGGAGAAATGTCAGAGACAGAGGTGGAAGGGGAGATGCATGAGGCAGGTGGGGGGTGTAGAGGGGTAGTGAGAGGGTGGAAAAGGAAGAAGGGGAGACGAAGACAGAAAGGGAGGGAGGAACAAGGATATGGTCAGAGGGAGAGGAGAGGAAGATATGGTCAGAGACAAGAAGTGGAGGAAATGCACAAACCGAGGGGGAGGAGGAAATGAAGACAGAGAAAATGAGAAGAAGGAGATAAACAGAGGTGGGAGAATGAGGTGAACAGACAGAGGGTGGAAGACATTGCCACAGAGAGGGGGAGGAGGAGATGTGTTCAATATATGCATTGAATGCATATGTGGGTTAAGCTCCAGGGAAAGCACTAGTTACAGTACATAAAAAAGCCACGCCTATGAAGAATGTTGTGAGTAAATGACGGCTTTTGGATGTGTCTAACGTTGCTTGAACTTTTCAGGCGGAGATCGCAACACAGTATGCATGGGAGACATGCAAGTGCAGCTTACAACCATCTTTTGGACTTGGTGAATAGTAGAATCATCGTCATGCAGGAAAAGGGAACATCATACCAACAGATCTCACAGACTGTTGTGATATGACCAATAACGCCAGAACAAGTGGTGATGAAATGGACTCAGGACAACAGTGTGGGAAGAAGAGTGGGGATGAGTAATCCCAGAAGGGCTACACCATGAGAAGGTCGTAAGTCTGTTCGACTGGCTCTGATGAAAAGACGGTGACAACAGCTGAAATCTGGACAGAAGACACAGGCAGAGTACCACCATGTCGGGACAAGATTACTGGAGGCTGAGGTGAGGACCTGAGTTATTACGTATTGTTCACTGACGCCATACTACAGGCAACAGTGACATGCATGGTACAGAGTCAGGGTCAACTGGGGAGTGAGTGGTATTCTGTGACGTTTAGCGACAAGTCTCGCTGCAGTTTGTGGAGGTCAGATCGATGACAATATATAAGTAGCTCCTGTATATGACACTGGAACTCATCTGGTGATTGTTTAAGTGTGGCTGTAACGGTAAATCCTGTTGTCATACCCTTCATGATCAGGATACCAAATGTCACATTCCAGCAGGATAATGCATGACCTTACATGGCTGTTTACACCGCTGACGCCTTGAAGAATGTACAGATCCGTGACTGGCTGTCTGGTCCCCTCTTTGTCCCCATAGAGCAAGTCTGGAATGCGATAGGAAGATGTATACTTTCATACTACCCAGACAGCAATCTTCATGAACTGATGGCAAGAAATGGCAAGAAATTTCTCAATATGACATTGAGACGTTGTTTGCTTCCATGCCACAATGAACACTAGAGTGTATTGGTGTCCACGTGTCATACTCCATACTAATTCTGATGATGGACAACAGTTCCGAATGGAATGAAAGTTTAATCATCTATGGTCCGTTATGTGGCGAACATCTCTACCAAGTTTGGTAGTTATCGCACTTTATGATGTAACACTTCCTACACTGTTCTGCAAAACTTACGGATGAGGTAGAAAAAATGATATTAACTACTCGGAGGAAATTACAATAAAATGAAAGTGGAGGAACATGTTGCCAGATATCTCACAAGAGTGCAAGGAAAGCTGGATATCGCATGGCAAGAGGTCGGCGCGAGTCGGGTTCCATATAGGTCTGGTCCCACAACACGAGGCAGCTGGAGGAACAGGAAAAGACTGTGTTGTCAAGGCAATCAGCGAGCAGTTACAGTGCAGTGTGGTGCTGCTCTAATTCACAAGACGGCCCGGAGACAACGACTGGTGATCTTCACACGAGGAACAATGATTGGATAATTAGTAGAAGGACGAAGAGTGACGAGTATATCCCAGAAGGTTATTATTGCTGACAGCATTGTTTCACGCGCTTGGGAAGCGTTCTGAATGGTCAACCACTGCCAATTACAGTAGCTATATTGTGCGGCAGCGAAAAGTGCGAGGTCATATACATGGGTACTAAAAGAAATCCGGTAAATTTAGGGTATACGATAAATCGCACAAATCTAAGGGCTGTCAATTCGACTAAATACTTAGGAATTACAATTACGAGCAACTTAAATTGGAAAGACCACATAGATAATATTGTGGGGAAGGCGAAACAAAGACTGCGCTTTGTTGGCAGAACACTCAGAAGATGCGACAAATCCACTAAAGAGACAGCCTACATTACACTTGTCCGTCCTCTGCTGGAATATTGCTGCACGGTGTGGGACCCTTACCAGGTAGGATTGACGGTGGACATCGAAAACGTGCAAAGAAGGACAGCCCGATTCGCGTTATCGGGCAATAGGGGTGTGAGTGTCAGTGATATGATACGCGAGTTGGGGTGGCAGTCACTGAAACAAAGGCGGTTTTCTTTGCGGCGAGATCTATTTACGAAATTTCAATCACCAATTTTCTCTTCCGAATGCAAAAATATTTTGTTGACACCCACCTACGCATAATAATATAAGAGAAATCAGAGCTCGAACGGAAAAATTTAGGTGTTCCATTTTCCCACGCGTCATTCGAGAGTGGAATGGTAGAGAAGTAGTACGAAAATGGTTCGATGAACCCTCTGCCAGGCACTCAAGTGTGAATTGCAGAGTATCCACGTACACTACTGGCGATTAAAATTGCTACACCAAGAAGAAATGCAGATGATAAACGGATATTCATTGTACAAATATATTATACTAGAACTGACATGTGATTACATTTTCACGCAATTTGGATGCATAGATCCTGAAAAATCAGTACCCAGAACAACCACCTCTGGCCATAATAACGGCCTTGATACGCCTGGGCATTGAGTCGAAGAGAGCTAGGATGGCGTGTACAGGTACAGCTGCCCATGCAGCTTCAACACGATACCACAGTTCATCAAGAGTAGTGACTGGCGTATTGTGACGAGCCAGTTGCTCGGCCACCATTCACCAGACGCTTTCAGTTGATGAGTGATCTGGAGAATGTACTGGCCAGGGCAGCAGTCGAACATTTTCTGTATCCAGAAAGGACCGTAGGGTTTCGCAAGGATCGAATGAAGGGTAGAGCCACAGGTCGTAACACATCTGAAACGTAACGTCCGCTGTTCAAAGTGCCGTCAATGAGAACAAGAGGTGACCGAGACGTGTAACCAATGGCACCCCATACCATCACGCCGGGTGATACGCCAGTATGGCGATGATGAATACACGCTTCCAATGTACGTTCACCGCGATGTCGCCAAAGATGGATGCAACCATCATGATGCTGTAAACAGGACCTGGATTCATCCGAAAAAATTACGTTTTGCCATTGGTGCACCCAGGTTCGCCGTTGAGTACACCATTGCAGGCGCACCTGTCTGTGATGCAGCCATGGTCTCCGAGCTGATAGTCCATGCTGCTGCAGACGCCGTCGAACTGTTCGTGTAGATGGTTGTTGTCTTGCAAACGTCCCCATCTGTTGACTTAGGGATCGAGACGTTGCTGCACGATCGGTTACAGCTATGCGGATAAGATGCCTGTCATCTAGACTGCTAGTGATACGAGGCCGTTGGGATCGAGCACGGCGTTCCGTATTACCCTCCTGAACCCACCGATTCCATATTCTGCTAACAGTCATTGGATGTCGACCAACGCGAGCAGCAATGTCGTGATACGATAAACCGCAATCGCGATAGGCTACAATCCGACCTTTCTCAAAGTGGGAAACGTCATGGTACGCATTTCTCCTCTTTAGACGAGGCATCACAACAACGTTTCACCAGGCAACGCCGGTCAACTGCGATTTGTGTATGAGAAATCGGCTGGAAACTTTTCTCGTGTCAGCACATTGTAGGTGTGACCACCGGCGCCAACCTTGTGTGAACACTCTAAAAAGCTAATCATTTGTATATTACAGTATCTTCTTCCTGTCGGTTAAATTTCGCGTCTGTAGCACGTCATCTTCGTGGTGTAGCAATTTTAATGGCCAGTAGTGTAGATGTAGATGGGGACCCACCTCAAACAAAAGGGAGCAGCTGCAACCACGTTTAATAGGACTCCAAGGCACACCATCTCACTGTCTACAGTGGCACGGCGATGCGTGGGTGTGATCTCTTTGCCCGATGACCAATACGTCGTGCTCTGTTGTACTCCGTTTGACACCCGCACATCGTCGGCACCGTTTGCGATGGTTCCAAGAGGATAGGAGCTGAACCGAGGAGGAGTGGGTCCATGTGCTCTTCTTGGACGAGAGGAGATTCAGTCTGGTCAGTGATTCCGACGTACCCTTTATGACGAGAGGTTACTTCCGTGAACATAACCTGTTTTGAAGCCAGAGTGGCAGGGTCCTGCCACCATTTCAAGTAGCCCAAAACATTAGCAAAGAACAGTTTACTGTTTCGTGCTCATTATTTCTGTCGTGTGCAATATCCATTTTAAATACTGAAAATTACAGTGCTTACATGAATAACATAGCGTCAGGAAGGCAATTCCGAACGTTTTTCTGTTCTTGAATGCCTGTTTCCTCTAGTAATATGACACATTTTGCCAAGCTAATATAATTTCTCTTTTGGTGATATATTTCAAGAAACCAAGAAGAGAAGAAAGTGATGTGAATAAAACATGCTTTCGCAATCCATTTAATTCCACTTTTACTCTGTTTTTGTCGCAATGAAGTTGCAACTCTGAAATCAGTAGTTGTTTGCCGACTGGTACTACTTCTTGTTCGTTACATTTTCAGCTTTCAGCTGGTATGTAAGACATTTTAGTGTTCTCGTTTGCAGGAAACTTGCTTACGCGTGCTTTGTTAAACTATAAACGTTTGGAATAAGGAAAGAAGCAAGAGATGCTATCGTACAAACTGAACGATTATTGAAATGTCAAAGAAAGAGAGTTGGCTCTGAGCACTATGGGACTTAACATCCATGGTCATCAGTCCCCTAGAACTACTTAAACCTAACTAACCTAAGGACATCGCACAAAACCAAGTCAAAAGAAAGAGAGTTGCATAGAGGTATACCACCATGCAGAATAATCTTATTTTATTAGGTTGTCAGTGTACTAGTGTCGCTTTAGTTTGCATATATTCTCAGTTTGAAATCCTACCTGTAATGAGTCATTCAGTGTGTTGCCAGTAACAGAAATTTACAGGGTAAAAAAAGAATACAATTTTTTAAACATCTTCCTGCATTGTGGAATGCTATTAATGTGATTAAGGGAATGGTCTCAAACGCTCAAGACTCCGGAAACTGGATATTTCGCTTTAATATCTGTGTGGGTAACGTTTTTTTAGTAATGACAGCCTAATCTGTGTAAGATGTAGGCCTACCTTTCCATCAACAGCCTTTTCGCTTCTTTTCCCGGAATATTTCTCGCCAGAAATCTATTTCTCAGGAATAACCAGACGCAGCACAATTAGAATGTACGTCTACTTTGATCAACTGACAGATTTTACTTTTGAATTTCAGTTTGAGGTTTTAAAAGTACGTATATAAGCCTATACCATGCTTTTTGATATATCAGCAGTTAGTTACTTAGTTTCATGTCCCATGCATCATTTACACGATAAATCGCAATAATGTTATATACTGACATCAGTTCCTTTCTTTTTTTTTTTTTTTTTTTTTTTTTTTGGAAAACTGAAAACTGCCTCCATGTTGATCACTTACTAGTTTTTTTTAATTAAAGACGGACAGATGTTAGTAATTCCTACCCATCATGATTTACACATTACAGTAATAAATAACCTTCTGCGGAATAAAAGGAGTTGTCAACGAGAAACGTTTTCAGTTTAGTTTCAAATTTTACTTCAGGGTCCGTCAGGCATTTTATATCAGTGGGTAAGTGATCATAACTTTTTACTGCAGCTTTGAGAACCCCTGTTTGTGGTACGTACAATCGTAATGTGGCGTAATGAATGTCATTTTTATCTTCTGGTATTGTAATTATGTACATCATTGTTGCTGTTGAAATTAGTGAATTATTTACAGCAAACTTTATGACGTGACAACTATACTGTGAAACGGATAGACTGCTACTCACATGCCGAGCAGCAGGCAGGCACGGCGAAAGGAGTATTCACGTAAGTTTTCAGCCAAAGCCCTCTTCGGAAAGGAAGCAAAGCACACATACACATTCACACACATGACCGCTGCCTCCGGCTGTTCTAGCCAGAATCTTTTTTAAAGAAGGAAGAAATGTGAACAATGAATAATTATGGGCGGGAGGAATTTAGGGCATGAGATGCTTGCTCCCCCAACAATCAGCGCGATTACGTAGCCGTGTGTTCTGTAGGGACGAGAGCCGGTCGGGGTGGCCGAGCGGTTCTAGGCGCTACAGTCTGGAACCGCGCGACCGGGACTGATGACCTCAGAAGTTAAGTCCCATAGTGCTCAGAGCCATTTGAACCATTTGTATGGACGAGACCGTTGCTACAGTGTAGCTCGTATGTCGGAGCATTTGCGATTTGCAAGGCAATGAAAAACACAGGGAAGAAGAGAAAGAGTGGACACTGAGTAAAGCAAGGCAAATCTAAAGTCAAATGACAGAAGTAAAACCACTACATTAAAAGTAAAGAGCGCAGCCATAATTCAGTACACGAAAGAAAATATTGTGAGAATGGCTCCACTTTCGAATGAAATGTGATTCCTTTAAACTTTAGATTACGATCGGGTCTATTAGTATACCCGTAAACAACGCAAGTTGTCATTTTTGATGAAACAACTACGTATCCACACATTCAAAGCACCCTACGCGGCCAAAGCTGGGCATGGGTATGCCAGAGTGACGTCACGGGGAAGTATAGCCGCGATGAATCTAATGTTTTGGGCTACTTAACGATGGCGGACGTCGGCTTCAAGTTTGTGATGTAATGTCATCTCCCTTCTTTTTTTACCTTCATGAACGCAACAATCACTACACACCGTCTCTTTTTCGTCACCCACTGCGATAACAGCGTAAAAGCGGCCAGGAAGCGACACTTCTGAATGCGGTATCAGTGGCAATACTGTCGTTCATATTGATTTGTAACATACTTTATGCCACATGGAGCGTATGTAATGCTAGAAAAATCGACAGTAACTAAAAAATGACAGCCCTTTTGCCATTCCTTAGTTTCCTGAGGGCCCTGGGAGGTGTGGAACGACATCTTACAGGACTGTTAATTTCTGATTCTCTTGTTAACGTACAGATATTTACTGAAGAATGTCGTTCTGCTTTAAAAACAAAAAAACTGCTGGTAAACACCGGAAGAAATGACCTTTTGCAGAAAGACCCCATCAACGTTAAGTTTTGTGTGCTACACTTTCATCCAAATCAGTGAATGAGGAACGTAGGAAACCTGTGCGGAATACAATACCTGCATTATTTAACGTACAAAATAAGCCAACATACCTGTAGCTGAAGGAAAAACCACACAGACATGATGATAAAACGTCAAAAGCAATGAAACTATTTCCTAACACGTTCCTACATCTGACCCACAAACGGCAAGAATCTCCAACATGTGACTTCTGAAATTTTCCAGGCGTATTACTTCTTCCAGTATTTTTGCAACCGGATCCCATCAACATTCTGTCACGATATTTCGGCCCAGAGACGTCCGGCCATCCTCAGGTGAGTAGACAAAGTACTGCAGGGACCTGATGCAGTCATGGTATTTATAGCGAATTCCGCGCATGCGAATCGCACTGCATGCGCCAAAAACCGCCAGCACGATTCGCATGCGCGGAATTCGCTATAAATACCATGACTGCATCAGGTCTCTGCAGTACTTTGTCTATTCACCTGAGGATGGCCGGACGCATCTGGACTGAAATATCGTGGAAGACTGCAAACCCGAAAATTACTGCAATCTTCAACATATTCGCTTTTGAAACGAAATTAATTGCATTTACAAAAATATTCACGGATTACAGAGTCAATCGAAGTGTAGGAATAGGCGAATCATTAGACTCTGTAAAAAAGTTTTATTTATCAAAGAAAGTTCCTATCGTGATAAGAACAGAGAACAACAGGAATATAAACTTCTCATGGATGAAATATGTTTACAGTCTCTTGTTTTCAGTGGAGTAAGGTTCAATTATATACCCATTCGAAAGTATTTCTTCATGAGAAAGTTGTACGAATGGTTCAAATGGCTCTGAGCACTATGGGACTCAACTGCTGAGGTCATCAGTCCCCTAGAACTTAGAACTAGTTAAACCTAACTAACCTAAGGACATCACAAACATCCATGCCCGACGCAGGATTCGAACCTGCGACTGTAGCGGTCGCGCGGTTCCAGACTGCAGTGCAGAAAGTTGTAGCTTATATAATTGAAGCAGTAATATTCCGCTGATTTTACACTTACTTAAGGGTAATTTATGTCTCCTGATAAAACAAGCACTGTCCTTACGAAGTGGGTAACTGCTTTCTCACCGTTTTGAGCGCAACTGTCGCTTCCGTTGTCGAATGGTAACCAACATTCACATCAGAGAGTGTCGCCACTGCTTGTATTAGACACACCTTTAAATAACTTGACCGGCAGCACATCTACATCTACATCTACATGGATACTCGGCAAATCACATTTAAGTGCCTGGCAGACGGTTCATCGAACCACCTACACAATTCTCTATTATTCCAATCTCGTATAGCGCGCAGAAAGAATGAACACCTATATCTCCCCATACGAGCTCTGAATTCCCTTATTTTGTCGTGGTGATCGTTCCTCCCTATGTAGGTCGGTGTCAACAAAATATTTTCGCATTCGGAGGAGAAAGTTGGTGACTGAAATTTCGTAAGAAGATTGCGTCGCAACGAAAAACGCCTTTCTTTTAATGATGTCCAGCCAAAATCCTGTATCATTGCTGTGACACTCTTTCCCATATTTCGCGATAATACAAAACGTGCTGCCTTTCTTTGAACTTTTTCGATGTACTCCGTCGGTCCTATCAGGTAAGGATCCCACACGGAGCAGCAGTATTCTAAAAAGAGGACGGACAAGTGTAGCGTAGGCAGTCTCCTTAGTAGATCTGTCACATTTTCTAAGTGTCCTGCCAATAAAACGCAGTCTTTGGTTAGTCTTCGCCACAACATTTTCTGTGTGTTCCTTCCAATTTAAGTTGTTCGTAATTGTAATACCTAGGTATTTAGCTGAATTTACGGCTTTTAGATTAGACTGATTTATCGTGTAATCGAAGTTTAACGAGTTCCTTTTAGCACTCATGTGGATGACCTCACACTTTTCGTTATTTAGGGTCAACTGCCACTTTTCGAACCATTCCGATGTCTTTTCTAAATCGTTTTGCAGTTTGTTTTGATCTTCTGATGACTTTATTAGTCGGTAAACGACGGCGTCATCTGCAAACAACCGAAGACGGCTGCTCAGATTGTCTCCCAAATCGTTTATACAGGGTGTTACAAAAAGGTACGGCCAAATTTTCAGGAAACATTCCTCACACACAAATAAAGAAAAGATGTTATGTGGACATGTGTCCGGAAACGCTTAATTTCCATGTTAGAGCTCATTTTAGTTTCGTCAGTATGTACTGTACTTCCTCGATTCACCGCCAGTTGGCCCAATTGAAGGAAAGTAATGTTGACTTCGGTTCTTGTGTTGACATGCGACTCATTGCTCTACAGTACTAGCATCATTTCAGTCGAAGTGTTCGTACGCTCTCAACAACAGATTCGGCGACCGTTGGATTGGTAGAGGCGGACCAATTCCATGGCCTCCACGCTCTCCTGACCTCAACCCTCTTGACTTTCATTTATGGGGGCATTTGAAAGCTCTTGTCTACGCAACCCCGGTACCAAATGTAGAGACTCTTCGTGCTCGTATTGTGGACGGCTGTAAATGGAAATGTCGTGTGGCTAGGTCCTCCCGTCGGGTAGACCGTTCGCCTGGTGCAGGTCTTTCGATTTGACGCCACTTCGGCGACCTGCGTGTCGATGGGGATGAAATGATGATGATTAGGACAACAGAACACCCAGTCCCTGAGCGGAGAAAATTTCCGACCCAGCCGGGAATCGAACCCGGGCTCTTAGGATTGACAGTCTGTCACGCTGACCACTCAGCTACCGGGGCGGACGTGGACGGCTGTGATACAATACGCCATTCTCCAGGAGTGCATCAGCGCATCAGGGGGATTCCATGGGACGGAGGGTTGATGCATGTATTCTCACTAACGGAGGACATTTTGAACATTTCCTGTAACAAAGTGTTTGAAGTCACGCTGGTACGTTCTGTTGCTGTGTGTTTCCATTCCATGATTAATGTGATTTGAAGAGAAGTAATAAAATGAGCTCTAACATGGAAAGTAAGCGTTTCCGGACACGTGTCCACATATCATATTTTCTTTCTTTGTGTGTGAGGAATGTTTCCTGAAAGTTTGGCCGTACCTTTTTGTAACACCCTGTATAGATAAGGAACAGCAAAGGGCCTATGACACTACCTTGGGGAACGCCAGAAATCACTTCTATTTTATTTGATGACTGTCCGCCAATTACTACGAACTGTGACCTCTCTGACAGGAAATCACAGATCCAGTCACATAACAGAGACGATATTCCATAAGCACGCAATTTCACTACGAGCCGTTCGTGTGGTACAGTGTCAAAATACTTCCGGAAATCCAGAAATACGAATAAGATCTGAAATCCCTTGCCAATGGCACTCAACACTTCAAAAAAAAATGGCTCTGAGCGCTATGGGACTCAACTGCTGTGGTCATAAGTCCCCTAGAACTTAGAACTTCTTAAACCTAACTAACCTAAGGACATCACACACATCCATGCCCGAGGCAGGATGCGAACCTGCGACCGTAGCGGTCGTGCGGGTCCAGACTGTAGCGCCTTTAACCGCTCGGCCACTCAACACTTCATGCGAATAAAGCACAGATTAACGCAGCAAAATAACTACACACTAACATGTCAGCACACGAAAACTTCATCACCAGGCATGACGCTATAATTTATTACGACTTTACCACTATCTCTGTTCACAATATATTTTGCAGAGAATACCCACATACACCGTTAACAGTACCTGCAAAACTGTATCATTGTACGACAAATAATTCAGGAGATATGACGTCATAAATATTGAGATGCGTGCAAAAACCATTTTTTACTTGAAAAAAAGCGCAAATTGCCCCTATTATGCTCACCCAGTGTTTGATACTGAGAGTACTTAGCGACACCCGATAAACTTTAAACATATCTTCAACCCTTTTGTAAACTTTTGCTCGTTTACATGCTTCACGTCAAATTTTTAACACATTAATTCACTTGTAAAATCATCATACGTTTGGAGCTGTTTAGTACATGGAAATTTGATCCTTTGAAGAATTATGTAAATTGAAGTTGGATGACGAAGAAAGGAAAGGGAAGGAACTCATGATATCAGCTGCATCGGGGCATTTATGCGGAATCGGCGACGACGATGAAAATCTGTGACAGACCAGTACTCGAACCCGGAATCTCCTGCTTACTAGACAGTTGCGTTAACCACTGCGTCAAGTAGACACAGTGTAGCCGGCCGCTGTGGCCGAGCGGTTCTAGGCGCTTCAGTCCGGAACCGCCCCGCTGCTACGGTCGCAGGGGTTGTGGATGTGTGTGATGTCCTTAGGTTAGTTAGGTTTTAAGTAGTTCTAAGTCTAGGGAACTGATGACCTCAGATGTTAAGTCCCACGGTGCTTAGAGCCATTTGAATCATTTTAGACACAGTGTTCATCGCAAATGCACAGAATACCTCGGCACGCTCTCCGGCCGACTCACATTCCCACGTAGCGTCACCTCTCCGTAGTCCGCGACCACGTTCTCCATACTCTCTTTTAGATTTTCGCCAGAAGTCGAACGATATTGTGCACCCGCAGTGAAGGCTGTGTATTCGTTGCCCATCGAGGCGAATCAGTTATATGGGTGTGTGGAGTCTGCTCTTTCGAACATGTCCAGAAGAACAGTCTCCACGCATTTATATACACTGAAGCGCCAAAGAAACTGGTATAGGTATGCGTATTCAGATACAGAGATATGCAAAGAGCCAGAATACGGCGCTGCGGTTGGAACACCTATATTAGACAGAAAATGTCTGGTGCAGATGTTAGATCGGTTACTGCTTCTACAATGGCTGGTTACCAAGATTTAAGTAAGTTGGTACGTGGGCGTCCAGGGGTGCCCTGGGGTGAGGAGGGGAGGGGTGGGGGGGAGGAGTTATACGATTGTCTAAGATACACTCCTGGAAATTGAAATAAGAACACCGTGAATTCATTGTCCCAGGAAGGGAAAACTTTATTGACACATTCCTGGGGTCAGATACATCACATGATCACACTGACAGAACCACAGGCACATAGACACAGGCAACAGAGCATGCACAATGTCGGCACTAGTACAGTGTAATCCACCTTTCGCAGCAATGCAGGCTGCTATTCTCCCATGGAGACGATCGTAGAGATGCTGGATGTAGTCCTGTGGAACGGCTTGCCATGCCATTTCCACCTGGCGCCTCAGTTGGACCATCGTTTGTGCTGGACGTGCAGACCGCGTGAGACAACGCTTCATCCAGTCCCAAACATGCTCAATGGGGGACAGATCCGGAGATCTTGCTGGCCAGGGTAGTTGACTTACACCTTCTAGAGCACGTTGGGTGGCACGGGATACATGCGGACGTGCATTGTCCTGTTGGAACAGCAAGTTCCCTTGCCGGTCTAGGAATGGTAGAACGATGGGTTCGATGACGGTTTGGATGTACCGTGCACTATTCAGTGTCCCCTCGACGATCACCAGTGGTGTACGGCCAGTGTAGGAGATCGCTCCCCACACCATGATGCCGGGTGTTGGCCCTGTGTGCCTCGGTCGTATGCAGTCCTGATTGTGGCGCTCACCTGCACGGCGCCAAACACGCATACGACCATCATTGGCACCAAGGCAGAAGCGACTCTCATCGCTGAAGACGACACGTCTCCATTCGTCCCTCCATTCACGCCTGTCGCGACACCACTGGAGGCGGGCTGCACGATGTTGGGGCGTGAGCGGAAGACGGCCTAACGGTGTGCGGGACCGTAGCCCAGCTTCATGGAGACGGTTGCGAATGGTCCTCGCCGATACCCCAGGAGCAACAGTGTCCCTAATTTGCTGGGAAGTGGCGGTGCGGTCCCCTACGGCACTGCGTAGGATCCTACGGTCTTGGCGTGCATCCGTGCGTCGCTGCGGTCCGGTCCCAGGTCGACGGGCACGTGCACCTTCTGCCGACCACTGGCGACTACATCGATGTACTGTGGAGACCTCACGCCCCACGTGTTGAGCAATTCGGCGGTACGTCCACCCGGCCTCCCGCATGCCCACTATACGCCCTCGCTCAAAGTCCGTCAACTGCACATACGGTTCACGTCCACGCTGTCGCGGCATGCTACCAGTGTTAAAGACTGCGATGGAGCTCCGTATGCCACGGCAAACTGGCTGACACTGACGGCGGCGGTGCACAAATGCTGCGCAGCTAGCGCCATTCGACGGCCAACACCGCGGTTCCTGGTGTGTCCGCTGTGCCGTGCGTGTGATCATTGCTTGTACAGCCCTCTCGCAGTGTCCGGAGCAAGTATGGTGGGTCTGACACACCGGTGTCAATGTGTTCTTTTTTCCATTTCCAGGAGTGTAGATCCGGACCTTTTTTCCGTCAGGGAAAATTCGACTGATTCGAGATAAATAATTTCAGCAAATCTTTGTTTAAATTCATTGACGACTCGTGGTCGTGCGGTAGCGTTCTCGCTTCCCGCGCCCGGGTTCCCGGGTTCGATTCCCGGCGGGGTCAGGGATTTTCTCTGCCTCGTGATGACTGGGTGTTGTGTGGTGTCCTTAGGTTAGTTAGGTTTAAGTAGTTATAAGTTCTAGGGGACTGATGACCATAGATGTTAAGTCCCATAGTGCTCAGAGCCATTTCAACCATTTGAGAACTGGCGCATGAGTAGTTCCGTTCGTTTAAAAGACAGCAAGCACGCTTAGTCGCCCTCCTACATACTTACGAGTACTCGATACTCCGACTATCGCATGCGCTGCGCCGGCGCCGGCGCCTCGGCCACTAGAAAGTTGTGCGCAGACGAGCCAGCTGTGCTCTGTGCAAGTGTACCTTTCATTCCACATGTCTGGGCCGCAAACATAATGTCTCGATACTACAGTACATTTATTTATTTCTCGGGCAAAGACCTGCTACCTGTTGTTATATAGCAGGCCGTACATTTTGTAATTTTATGTGCTATATCGAACAGATTAAGTTTTATTACTGCTACATTTTTGGAGAACTTTATAAAAGGATAAAACTAGAGAAAAAAAAGAAAAGAAAAAAGGGGAAAAATAGAAAGAAGTACAAATGTATGTACAGGGTGGTCCATTGATCGTGAGCGGGCCAAATATCTCACGAAATAAGCGTCAAACGAAAAAACTGCAAAGAACGGAACTTGTCTAGATTGAAGGGGGAAACCAGATGGCGCTATGGTTGGCCCGCTAGATGGCGCTGCCATAGGTCAAACGGATATCAACTGCGTTTTTTAAATAGGAACCCCTATTTTTTATTACATATTCGTGTAGTACGTAAAGAAATATGAATGTTTTAGTTGGACCACTTTTTTCGCTTGTGATAGATGGCGCTGTAATACTCACAAACATATGGCTCACAATTTTTGACGAAGAGTTGGTAACTGGTAAATTTTTTAAATTAAAATACAGAACGTAGGTACGTTTCAACATTTTATTTCGGTTGTTCCAATGTGATACATGTACTTTTGTGAACTTATCATTTCTGAGAAGCATGCTGTTACAGCGTGATTACCTGTAAATACCACGATGCTCAAAATGATGTCCGTCAACATCAATGCATTTGGCAATACGTGTAACGACATTCCTCTCAACAGCGAGTAGTTCGCCTTCCGTAACGTTCGCACATGCATTGACAAATGCGCTGACGCATGTTCTCAGGCGTTGTCGGTGGATCACGATTGCAAATATCCTTCAACTTTCCCCACAGAAAGAAATCCGGGGGCGTCAGATCCGGGGAACGTGCGGGCCATGGTGTGGTGCTTCGACGACCAATACACCTGCCATGAAATATGCTATTCAATACCGCTTCAACCGCACTCGAGCTATGTGTCGGACATCCATCATGTTGGAAGTACATCGCCATTCTGTCATGCAGTGAAACATCTTGTAGTAACATCGGTAGAACATTACGTAGGAAATCACCATATATTGCACCATTTAGATTGCCAGCAATAAAATGGGGGCCAATTATCCTTCCTCTCATAATGCCGCACCATACATTAACCCGCCAACGTCGCTGATGTTCCACTTGTCGCAGCCATCGTGGATTTTCCATTGCCCAGTAGTGCATATTATGCCGGTTTACGTTACCGCTGTTGGTGAACGACGCTTCGTCGCAAAAATAGAACGCGTGCGAAAAATCTGTCATCGTCTCGTAATTTCTCCTGTGCCCAGTGGCGGAACTGTACACGACGTTCAAAGTCGTCGCCATGCAATTCCTGGTGCATAGAAATATGGTACGGGTGCAATCGATATTGATGTGGCATTCACAACACCGACATTTTTGAAATTCCCGATTCGTGGTTGACGTTTCACATGTGGCTGAACACTTCCTGTTTCCTTAAATAACGTAACTATCCGGCGAACGGTCCGGACACTTGGATGATGTCGTCCAGGATACCGAGCAGTATACATAGCACACGCCCGTTAGGCATAGTGATCACAATAGCCATACATCAACACGATATCGACCTTTTCCGCAATTGCTAAACGGTCCGTTTTAACACGGGTAATGTATCACGAAGCAAATACCGTCCGCAATGGCGGAATGCTACCTGATACAACGTACTTATACGTTTGTGACTATTACTGTGCCATCTATCACAAAATTGGGGTTCCTATTTTTAAAAAAAACGCAGTTGATATCCGTTTGACCTATGGCAACGCCATCTAACGGGCCAACCATATCGCCAACTGGTTTACCCCTTCCAAGCTAAACGAGTTTCGTTCTTTGTGGTTTTTTTCGTTTGATGCTTATTTCATGAGATATTTGGCCCAGTCACTATCAATGGATCACCCTATAAACAGTTTTATCTGAATATGTTGCTAACATAGATAACAATAATAAATAAGATGCATGATGAGTTGTAAATGTATTTTAAGTTAAAATTAATTGTATTTAACGAAAAATATGAGAGATGGCAATAAATTTTACTTAGATATCATGTGACAGTTCTTCCTTTTATACCTTCTATGTGTTTGGTCACTGGAACACGTGAGGCAATACTGACCTTACGACTTATCTTAGAAGAAAGATTAAGGAAAGGCAAACCTACGTTTCTAGCATTTGTAGACTTAGAGAAAGCTTTTGACAATGTTGACTGGAATACTCTCTTTCAAATTCTAAAGGTGGCAGGGGTAAAATACAGGGAGCGAAAGGCTATTTACAATTTGTACAGAAACCAGATGGCAGTTATAAGAGTCGAGGGACATGAAAGGGAAGCAGTGGTTGGGAAGGGAGTAAGACAGGGTTGTAGCCTCTCCCCGATGTTGTTCAATCTGTATATTGAGCAAGCAGTAAAGGAAACAAAAGAAAAATTCAGAGTAGGTATTAAAATTCATGGAGAAGAAATAAAAACTTTGAGGTTCGCCGATGACATTGTAATTCTGTCAGAGACAGCAAAGGACTTGGAAGAGCAGTTGAATGGAATGGACAGTGTCTTGAAAGGAGGATATAAGATGAACATCAACAAAAGCAAAACAAGGATAATGGAATGTAGTCTAATTAAGTCGGGTGATGCTGAGGGAATTAGATTAGGAAATGAGACACTTAAAGTAGTAAAGGAGTTTTGCTATTTGGGGAGCAAAATAACTGATGATGGTCGAAGTAGAGAGGATATAAAATGTAGGCTGGCAATGGCAAGGAAAGCGTTTCTGAAGAAGAGGAATTTGTTAACATCCAGTATTGATTTAAGTGTCAGGAAGTCATTTCTGAAAGTATTCGTATGGAGTGTAGCCATGTATGGAAGTGAAACATGGACGATAAATAGTTTGGACAAGAAGAGAATAGAAGCTTTCGAAATGTGGTGCTACAGAAGAATGCTGAAGATTAGATGGGTAGATCACATAACTAATGAGGAAGTATTGAATAGGATTGGGGAGAAGAGAAGTTTGTGGCACAACTTGACCAGAAGAAGGGATCGGTTGGTAGGACATGTTCTGAGGCATCAAGGGATCACCAATTTAGTATTGGAAGGCAGCGTGGAGGGTAAAAATCGTAGAGGGAGACCAAGAGATGAATACACTAAGCAGATTCAGAAGGATGTAGGTTGCAGTAGGTACTGGGAGATGAAAAAGCTTGCACAGGATAGAGTAGCATGGAGAGCTGCATCAAACCAGTCTCAGGACTGAAGACCACAACAACAACATGTGTTTGGTATACATTTGTTACATATGTTGTCTTGAGAGTGGTAATAATTTATTAATAAAGTATTGATTAATTAGGTTACAATCTGCATCCGAACGTCAGATAACAGCGGAGACTTGTAATTTATTTAATATGTCATACTCAGCTGCGTCAGGCGCAAGTGCCCGGTAAAACTTAAGGCCAGTCACACCTGAGGTAGCAAAGGAAGAAGATATGTTACATGTTATGAAATGGTATAACAAACAAGTACTAAGAGAGTTACACTTTCGGACTGATTCGGCTTAATGTTGTAAAACCTTAACTTATTTTTACTAGGTTTGTATGTGTGTCTCGTCTTAACATCCTGTGTGTGATATAGCATTTGAGTAAGTGTCTGTGTTTGGATCTGAGTCGTTTACTATGTACTGAAGATCTGTCAGATGTGGAGCCTGTCTTATTCTAAAGTATGACCTCCCCTGTTTGTACACCGTACGTAGTGCACGCCATACTTCATCTGCGATGTTGTTTATAGAATTCCAGTCATCCTGTCTGCATATTAACTGTCCTATGTCTTGGTTCCCTAAAAACAAGTTCAAATATGTGTGAAATCTTATGGGACTTAACTGCTAAGGTCATCAGTCCCTAAGCTTACACACTACTTAACCTAAATTCTCCTAAGGACAAACACACACATCCATGCCCGAGGGAGGATTCGAACCTCCGCTGGGATCAGCCGCACTGTCCATGACTGCAGCGCCTTATTGGTTCCATAACCTAGGGCATCGCAGATGAGCACTGTGTTTTCAGGTGAGCCATACTCACCAACAGGCACAAGTGTGAGTCCACTTTAGGGCAAACCTGTGGAGATGTACAGAATACCGGCCATTGCCCGTGAGAAAGTGCACCATGCCGCGTGTTAAGTTTATGTACTTCAAATTCATTCGCTCTCGAATACTGGGGAAGAAAGTAGACCCGTCTTCCGTTGTCAGCTGTGTCCCATTCTGCCTGCCGTATGTCAGTTCTTCACTTGTCTAATTTCCGTTTGTCGGTTATGTCTTGTCCAGTTATTTCCCATATTTTGTCGTGTCTTCCTCTCTCGAGTCATTAGGCCGCTGCTTTGTGGCGAATTATAGTACCCATAGGGAAAGCTCCCGGTACAACACACAGTGCCTCAACCGAGAGCGTGCAGTACACCGACTTACGTAAGTTTGTACCATTTATGTTCGTTAAGATTTTTTACTCGTCATAATTTCATTTGCCTATTTCTTTTCATTGTACGCGTGTTAATAATCACGCGGTTAAGCGCCATAAAACCTGAATAACAACGGTCTAATCTTCTTTCCAGATGCGAAAAGCCAAAATGAAAATTCATGTTTAATTGTGATTTTCATAATAAGTATCCAGTGTTAAAAAGGGGTATCATGACAGGGAAGCAGTCTGCAGAATTTGTTCAGCAACCATTTGCATTGAAAATAAGGGTAGCGCCACATACAGTGGAAATCGCCGAACTTGTCGTCGACAGACTGCATGTGTCCGGGAAAAAAATCCGATTTGAACTAAATGTTTATGTTCTCGAAGTCTTTGTGTGGGGTCGGCAATTTAAGTGATGGCAGGCCAAGGTACTTAAGGGCGTCACAACTTTGGGATCATTGAGGATGGCAGAGAACAGTCGAGACAAAGTGTTCCGAATAGCGCTGACTTTTAACGATCAGTACTAAGGGGTCAGCAGCCAACTTATCGCGTCCTTGCTATGTCTAGTATATTGGGGACTCAAAACATACTAATTTATTTAGGTTACGTATTAATTATAATATCTGTATACATATGCAGCCCGACGTGCCGCTCCACAAAGCCAGTATTGGCTCTTGGGCTAAAATGTTTGACGGCCACTGGTCCAGAGAGTTTGCGACTCAAGCATAGAAACATTATATGAGCACGTCGTTTGCGCGGTGAGGAGAACAGTGGTGGGGAGAGAGGGGCAGCCCTGGATTTGATAGCAGCCCGTAGGACAATCCAAATAAGAGTGCCTTTCTCAATAACGTTTTTTTTTTCAACTCATAATTAGTAACTTCAACAGTATATTGCAATTTTTAAACGATTTCTACACGTATTACCCTGAGGCGTTACTAGGTTTTGATCCTAACACTTGTGTAAATCAGATAGCTTGGTAACAGTCGTCTCTTCTGTATAAAAGGGTTTGTTATAGCTGTGAGATACCTTATTGTAAATAAGAACATGTCTTTCAGCACAAGAATACGAGGGGCGTTTGGAAAATCCGTGCAGAGTCCGAGAGTTGGGACCACCGGCGTATATTTAGGTCATGTTTAGTTAGCAGCATCTTTGGAAAGAACGCACACCAAGTTTCAGCCATATTGGTCTATTTCTTTGTGTTTGGCATTCGTGTGAATCAAGGAAGTCGAGTGATTGTCAAAATATGGACGAAGAAGAATTTCGTGTGGTGATTAAACATTACTTTATGAAAGGCAAAACGCCTCATGAGACTAAAGAGAAGCTTGATAAACATTACGGTTAATCTGCACCTTCAATTAGAACAATTTGTAAGAGGTTTCAAAATTTTAGGAGTGGCCATATTGGCACAAGTGATGTTGAACGTTCTGGACGCCCTGTGGAGGTTATGACTCCAGAAATCACTGATAAAATCCATGATATGGTGATGGATGACAGAAGAGTTAAGGTGTGTGAGATTGGTGGTGCTGTGGGCATCTAGAATGAATGGGTATATAATATTTTGCATAAACATTTGGACATGAGAAAGCTATCCGCAAGATGGGTTCCATGATTGCTCACGCTTGACCAAAAACGGAATCGTGTGAAGTGTTGCAACGATGGTTTGCAACTGTTCAGGAAGAATCCGCAGGACTTTAAGCATCGTTTCGTCACTGTGGATGAAACATGGATACATTACTACTGACACCAAACACCAATCTAAACAAAAGGTTACCAAGGGAGAATCTGCACCATAAAAGTCGAAGATCATTCCTTCAGTAGGAAAGGTTATGGCGACTGTCTTTTGGGATTTGCAATGGATAATCCTCATCGACTTTCTGGAATAGGGTAAAACTATTACAGATGAATATTATTCATCTTTATTGGGCCGTTTGAAAACCGAGCTGCAAGAAAAACGCCGGCAATTGGACCGCAAAAAAAGTCCTTTTCCATCACAACAATACACCAGCACACACCTCAGCAGTTGTGGTCGCAAAACTATTGGAAATAGGATTCCAACTCGTTTCATATCCCCCCTATTCTCCAGACTTGGCTCCCTCGGACTACTATTTGTTCCCCAATTTGAAGAAATGGCTGGCGGGACAAAGATTTTATTCAAATGAGGAGGTGATTGCAGGAACTAATAGCTATTTTGCAGACTTTGACAATTCCTATTATTCAGAAGGGATCAAAAATTAGAACAGCGTTGGACAAAGTGTATAAGTCTAAAAGGAGACTATGTCGAAAAATAAAAAAAGTTTACCCCAAACACGTAAGTACTTTTTATTTTTGCACGAACTTTTCAAACGCCCTCGTAAATTTTATTGTGGCCTTCCTTACCAACAACTAAAAACTGACTCTTTACTGTGCCATATCAATATCAATAGTTGATTTTCTTTTTTTCTGTGATATTTCTAAATAACCGCCACATCCTTGTCTCAAAGCTATGGGTTACATTTCTAAAGTTCCACTGTTATCAACCACCAACAACACATCTGCCCTACTCACACTGACGCCAATCAGTCTCAGAAAAAAGCTACAACCCCAAGAAAAATTATGTGAGGGCGTGCTGAAAAGCAATGCCTCCGAAATTTTTACATGAAAATTCTTAAATCTTTAATATACACTGGTGGGGAAAAAATCGAATAATTAACGTAGAGTAACGAAATTTCGGGAATACATTCGTCTCGGTAACATATTTAAATGATTAACACTGCAATAGCACAGGTTAATGTAAGCGCGAGATAAGTCATTGCAATTGTGAAATGCTGGTACATTAACAGCCGATATAACCGCCAGAATGTATTGTGCTGTACAGGTGCTGTATGTCAGTTTGTGGGCTGGAGTTCCATGCCCGTCGCATTTGGTCGGTGAATACAGGGATGGTTAGTGCTGGCTGTGGATGAGACTGGAGTTGTGCAAGGATGTCACATACGTGCTCGACTGGAGATAGATCCGGTAATCGATCAGGCCAAGGCAACACGTCGACACTCTGTAGAGCATGTTGGGTTAGAACAGCGATATGTCGGCGAACATTACCCTGTTGGAAAAGACCCCATTGGATGCTGTTCACGAATGGAAACATAACAGGTCGACTAACCAGACTGGCATACAAATTTGCAGTCGGAATGCACCCCAAACCGTAACTCCAGGTGTAGGTCCAGTGTGTCTAGCTAGCAGACAGGTTAGTTGCAAGCCCTCAACTGGCCCCCTGATAATCAACACACGGTCATCACGGGCACCGAGGCAGAACCGGCTCTCATCAGGAAAGGCAATAGACCTCTATCCTGCCTTCCAATGAGCTCTCGCTTGACACCACTGAAATCGCAAATGGAGGTGATTTCGGGTCAATGGAATGCACGCCTCAGGGCGTCTGGCGCGGAGCTGCACTTGAAGTAATACAATAGTGCCACTAAAATTGCTACACAACGCAGATAACGTGCTGCAGACGCGGAATTTAACCGACAGGAAGAAGATGCTATGATAGGCAAATGATTAGCTTTTCAGAGCATTCACACAAGGCTGGCGCCGGTGGCGACACCTACAACGTGCTGACATGATGAAAGTTTCCAGCAGATTTCTCATACGCAAACAGCAGTTGACCGGCGTTGTCTGGTGAAACGTTGTTGTGATGCCTTGTGTAAGGAGGAGAAATGCGTACCATCACGTTTCCGACTTTGATAAAGGTCGGATTGTAGCCTATCGCGATTGCGGTTTATCGTATCGCGACATTGCTGCTCGCGTTGGTCGAGATCCAATGACTGTTAGAAGAACATGGAATCGGTGGGTTCAGGAGGGTAATACGGAACGCCGTGCTGGATCCCAACGGCCTCGTATCACTAGCAGTCGAGATGACAGGCATCTTATCCGGATGGCTGTAACGGATCGTGCAGCCACGTCTCGATCCCTGAGTCAACAGATAGGGACGTTTGCAAGACAACAACCATCTGCACGAACAGTTCGACGATGTTTGCAGCAGCATGGACTATCAGCTAGACCATAGCTGCAGTTACCCTTGACGCTGCATCACAGACAGGAGTGCCTGCGGTGGTGTACTCAACGACGAACCTGGGTGCACGAAAGGCAAAACGTCATTTTTTCGGATGAATTCACGTTCTGTTTACAACATCATGATGGTCGCATCCGTGTTTGGCGACATCGCGGTAAACGCACATTGGAAGCGTGTATTCGTCATCGCCATACTGGCGTATCACCTGGCGTGAAGGTATGGGGTGTCATCGGTTACACGCCTCGGTCACCTCCTGTTCGTAGAGACGGCACTTTGAACAGTGGACGTTATATTTCAGATGTGTTACGACCCGTGGCTCTACCCTTCATTCTATCCCTGCGAAACCCTACATTTCAGCAGGATAATTCACGACCGCATGTTGCAGGTCCTGTACGGGCCTTTCTGGATACAGAAAATGTTCGACTGCTGCCCTGGCCAGCACATTCTCCAGATCTCTCACCAATTTAAAGCGTCTGGTGAATGGTGGCCGAGCAACTGGCTCGTCACAATACGCCAGCCACTACTCTTGATGAACTGTGGTATCGTGTTGAAGCTGCATGGACAGCTGTACCTGTACACGCCATCCAAGCTCTGTTTGACTCAATGCCCAGGCGTATGAAGGCCATTATTACGGCCAGAGGCGGTTGTTCTGCGCACTGATTTCTCAGGATCTATGCACCCAAACTGCGTGAAAGTGTAATCACATGACAGTTCTAGTATAATATATTTGTCCAATGAATACCCCTTTATCATCTGCATTTCTTCTTGGTGTAGAAATTTTAATGGCCAGTAGTGTAGATTTGTAACAGTTCGTTGTGCTCACTGTAGTGCTAACCGCTGCTCAAATTGCTGCTACAGATGCAATACGATGCGCCAGAGCCTTACGCTGAACACCATACTCTTCCTTTCCGGTGGTACCACATGGTAGACCAGAGCCCAGTCTTCTTGCGACCGTGCTTTCTCGTGACCACCGCTGTCAGCAATCATGTACAGTGGCTGCATTCCTTCAAGTCTTTCTGCAGTACCACAGAAGGAACATCCAGCTTCTCGTAGCCCTATCACACGACCTCATTCAAACTCAGTGGGGTGTTGAAAATGGCGTCTTTGTCGCCTTAAAGACATTCTTGACTAACATCAACTCCCCACGTCGAATCTCAAAGGTAACTAACGCTCACGTCCGTTACAGCGTGTTTCGAAAGGAAATCTAATTTGCATCCTCACAGTGGTGCTACTAGCGTCACTCTTACGTGACTGGCGCCAAATCTGAATAGACGAGGGGAAACAGGCCTACCAACTTTCGTTTACATCGCAGAACTCCTTCATGGTGTTATTTTTCCGTCATTGTAGAAGAAACAATTATTCTACATCTTTCTTCTTCATGCCTACATACAGGGTGTTTCAAAAATGACCGGTATATTTGAAACGGCAATAAAAACTAAACGAGCAGCGATAGAAATACACCGTTTGTTGCAATATGCTTGGGACAACAGTACATTTTCAGGCGGACAAACTTTCGAAATTACAGTAGTTACAATTTTCAACAACAGATGGCGCTGCAAGTGATGTGAAAGATATAGAAGACAACGCAGTCTGTGGGTGCGCCATTCTGTACGTCGTCTTTCTGCTGTAAGCGTGTGCTGTTCACAACGTGCAAGTGTGCTGTAGACAACATGGTTTATTCCTTAGAACAGAGGATTTTTCTGGTGTTGGAATTCCACCACCTAGAACACAGTGTTGTTGCAACAAGACGAAGTTTTCAACGGAGGTTTAATGTAACCAAAGGACCGAAAAGCGATACAATAAAGGATCTGTTTGAAAAATTTCAACAGACTGGCAACGTGATGGATGAACGTGCTGGAAAGGTAGGGCGACCGCGTACGGCAACCACAGAGGGCAACGCGCAGCTAGTGCAGTAGGTGATCCAACAGCGGCCTCGGGTTTCCGTTCGCCGTGTTGCAGCTGCGGTCCAAATGACGCCAACGTCCACGTATCGTCTCATGCGCCAGAGTTTACACCTCTATCCATACAAAATTCAAACGCAGCAACCCCTCAGCGCCGCTACCATTGCTGCACGAGAGACATTCGCTAACGATATAGTGCACAGGATTGATGACGGCGATATGCATGTGGGCAGCATTTGGTTTACTGACGAAGCTTATTTTTACCTGGACGGCTTCGTCAATAAACAGAACTGGCGCATATGGGGAACCAGAAAGCCCCATGTTGCAGTCCCATCGTCCCTGCATCCTCAAAAAGTACTGATCTGGGCCGCCATTTCTTCCAAAGGAATCATTGGCCCATTTTTCAGATCCGAAACGATTACTGCATCACACTATCTGGACATTCTTCGTGAATTTGTGGCGGTACAAACTGCCTTAGACGACACTGCGAACACCTCGTGGTTTATGCAAGATGGTGCCCGGCCACATCGCACGGCCGACGTCTTTAATTTCCTGAATGAATATTTCGATGATCGTGTAATTGCTTTGGGCTATCCGAAACATACAGGAGGCGGCGTGGATTGGCCTCCCTATTCGCCAGACATGAACCCCTGTGACTTCTTTCTGTGGGGACACTTGAAAGACCAGGTGTACCACCAGAATCCAGAAACAATTGAACAGCTGAAGCAGTACATCTCATCTGCATGTGAAGCCATTCCGCCAGACACGTTGTCAAAGGTTTCGGGTAATTTCATTCAGAGACTACGCCATATTATTGCTACGCATGGTGGATATGTGGAAAATATCGTACTATAGAGTTTCCCAGACCGCAGCGCCATCTGTTGTTGAAAATTGTAACTACTGTAATTTCGAAAGTTTGTCTGCCTGAAAATGTATTGTTGTCCCAAGCATATTGCAACAAACGGTGTATTTCTATCGCTGCTCGTTTAGTTTTTATTGCCGTTTCAAATATACCGGTCATTTTTGAAACACCCTGTACTTATTTCTCAATATAGTCACGCTGGCGACGAACACATTTCTCCCAACGATAGGCCAGTTCGTTGTAACGTCAATGTAGAATGTTTTGGGTATTTTGACGGAGCCATAGCCTTATCTCTGCTTGCACCACTGCTTCACTACCAAAGTGAAGCCCTCGAAGGCATTCTTTAAGTTTTTGAAACGATGAAAATCGGATGACGCCGAGTCGCGACTGTATGGAGGATTATCGATGACAATGAACCCAAGGCTGTTGCAGATGTCACGCTCATCTGTAGTCTGACATTGTCATGCTGAAGGATCACGCATACACACCGTTACGTTACATACCGCCCTGTTTTGCGCAACAATTCAGAGTCTAGCGGCAGAGCGCTGCAAACACGTAGATATGAAGAACAAAGATGTTGAACGTTAATAACGTTTGTTTTATTTAACAAGCTTTAAGAGTTTTCACATAAAAAATTCAGAGGCATTAATGTTCAGCACGCCCTTGTATTATTTATTAATCTAGTGGCTAGAGACCAGGTAAACAAAGCAGAGATACCCTTACTCATTCGACCTTTAATATACACTCCTGGAAATGGAAAAAAGAACACATTGACACCGGTGTGTCAGACTCACCATACTTGCTCCGGACACTGCGAGAGGGCTGTACAAGCAATGATCACACGCACGGCACAGCGGACACACCAGGAACCGCGGTGTTGGCCGTCGAATGGCGCTAGCTGCACAGCATTTGTGCACCGCCGCCGTCAGTGTCAGCCAGTTTGCCGTGGCATATGGAGCTCCATCGCAGTCTTTAACACTGGTAGCATGCCGCGACAGCGTGGACGTGAACCGTATGTGCAGTTGACGGACTTTGAGCGAGGGCGTATAGTGGGCATGCGGGAGGCCGGGTGGACGTACCGCCGAATTGCTCAACACGTGGGGCGTGAGGTCTCCACAGTACATCGATGTTGTCGCCAGTGGTCGGCGGAAAGTGCACGTGCCCGTCGACCTGGGACCGGACCGCAGCGACGCACGGATGCACGCCATGACCGTAGGATCCTACGCAGTGCCGTAGGGGACCGCACCGCCACTTCCCAGCAAATTAGGGACACTGTTGCTCCCGGGGGATCGGCGAGGACCATTCGCAACCGTCTCCATGAAGCTGGGCTACGGTCCCGCACACCGTTAGGCCGTCTTCCGCTCACGCCCCAACATCGTGCAGCCCGCCTCCAGTGGTGTCGCGACAGGCGTGAATGGAGGGACGAATGGAGACGTGTCGTCTTCAGCGATGAGAGTCGCTTCTGCCTTGGTGCCAATGATGGTCGTATGCGTGTTTGGCGCCGTGCAGATGAGCGCCACAATCAGGACTGCATACGACCGAGGCACACAGGGCCAACACTCGGCATCATGGTGTGGGGAGCGATCTCCTACACTGGCTGTACACCACTGGTGATCGTCTAGGGGACACTGAATAGTGCACGGTACATCCAAACCGTCATCGAACCCATCGTTCTACCATTCCTAGACCGGCAAGGGAACTTGCTGTTCCAACAGGACAATGCACGTCCGCATGTATCCCGTGCCACCCAACATGCTCTAGAAGGTGTAAGTCAACTACCCTGGCCAGCAAGATCTCCGGATCTGTCCCCCATTGAGCATGTTTGGGACTGGATGAAGCGTCGTCTCATGCGGTCTGCACGTCCAGCACGAACGCTGGTCCAACTGAGGCGCCAGGTGGAAATGGCATGGCAAGCCGTTCCACAGGACTACATCCAGCATCTCTACGATCGTCTCCATGGGAGAATAGCAGCCTGCATTGCTGCGAAAGGTGGATATACACTGTACTATTGCCGACATTGTGCATGCTCTGTTGCCTGTGTCTATGTGCCCGTGGTTCTGTCAGTGTGATCATGTGATGTATCTGACCCCAGGAATGTGTCAATAAAGTTTCCCCTTCCTGGGACAATGAATTCACGGTGTTCTTATTTCAATTTCCAGGAGTGTATATTCGGCATACAGTATGATCAAATTTATCAAGAAAGTCTTATGTAATGCGCAACTGGCAGATTAGATGTCACGAGACACGGGCTCACCAGTATTTAAGGAGATGTTGCGCATTTGGCTTTGCCGGCCGCTGTGGCAGAGCGGTTCTAGGCGCTTCAATCCTGAACCGCGCTGCTGCTACGGTCGCAGGTTAGAATCCTGCCTCGGGCATGGATGTGTGTGGTGTCCTTAGGTTAGTTAGGTTTAAGTAGTTCTAAGTTCTAGGGGACTGATGACCTCATATGTTAAGTCCCATAGCGCTTAGAGCAATTTGAACCATTTGAGCATTTGGTTTAAAACGTAAGCTCCAACGGTTTATTAATATACAGGGTGTTTCAAAATGAATATACGGTTTTAAGGCTTTGTAGCATTTATTACATTTAACTTACAAATATAAATAATACATCACATGAAAGAGCAACTATAGCAGTTTTCAATGTGCTCACCATCGTCACACATCGAGTCGATAGGCAACTTTTTCCAAAACCTTGATCACTATGCCTATAGAAATTGTTGTAACAGTGCTATTTCTGAAGTCGGATACATCACCTGGTAGCGAAGGCATACACTCATCATCCTTTTATGAACCCCCAAAGGCAAAAATCGCATACATACCTGGGCGAAGCCGTGGGTTTTACGACGACACGATAAAAGCATTCAACAAAACTTTTTATGTGAGCTTATAGTGGAGGATGTGAAGTCGTACATCAATTACTTAACAATGGATGAGCATATATTTCTGTATGTGCTCAATGAAGTGTATCCTCATATCACAAAGCACAATATTCACTTAAGAATTGCTACATCTGCAGAAGACAGGCTCACTGTAACACTCCAATTCCGAGAAGGTTGGGTTAGGTTAGGTTAGGTCAGGTCAGGTCAGGTCTCCAATCTCCTTAATCTATTTTTGTATTCGTCGTGCCTCATGTTGTAAAGCGCCTCATCAACTTCATACATCTCTGTTAATTTTGTAGTTGTCAGCACACACCAATTGTATTTACCGACAATGTTTATAAAAACACTACAGACGACAGAATGCATGTGGTAACATGTCACATTGCAGTGAACAGAAGACAAGCGACTTCTTTGATCAAATCTACAGCGAGGCCCTAGATTTGATCAAATATTGGATGACATTTGACAAAATTCCCTATTACACCATCAAATATCTTTGACAAAGATATTGGACAAAGATATTTGACAAAGAAATTTGATAGTGTAATACCGGCCTAAGCAAGTCAAATTTCGCGGCCCCAGCTTCGTTAGTCTTGCCGCTAGGATGCGTTGTATACCATCGTGCAAGCAAAATGGCGAATAACGAGAGAATGGAGAACCGTGCTGTGATTGAATATCTTTATTTGAAGGGAATGAGGCCCAAGGAAATTGCAGAGTGCATGCGGAATACATTTAATGGCAGTGCTCCGTCTTACACAACAGTTAAAAAATGGGTGTCCGACTTCAAACGTGGAAGAACGAATGTGGAAGATGCGCCAAGGAGCGGAAGACCTGTCAATGAGGAAACAGTGACTGCAATACACGATACGATTTTGCAGGATCGTGAAAACAACGTTTCAGCACATTGAAACCGCATTTGGAATCTCCCATGGGTGTGCTCATGGTATTATTGTGTATATTTTTGGAATGTGGAAAGTTTCGTCTTGGTGGGTGCCGAAAGACTTTAATGCTGGTCAGAGACGGGGGCGCCTGCAGTGTTGTGAGGAAAAGAAACTTTGAAACTTTGTGTTCTGCCTTGCGGTAGGTCTTGCCATGGTGGAGGCCTCGTCAGAGAGGTCCACCGCATGAGCGTCTAGGGAAGTGATTCCAGTGGTGGTTTCCCGTTGCCTTCCACTGAAGATGATGAAATGATAATGAAAACAACACAACACCCAGTCCCTGAGCGGAGAAAATCCCCCACCCAGCCGGGAACCGAACCCAGGCCCCTTGGTGTGACAAACCGCCGCGCTGACCACTCAGCTATCGGGGCGAACTGTTGTGAAGAAATCACACGACGATTTGAAACGGATGAAGACGGTTTTCTTGCAAGGTATGTGGCAATGGACGAAACGTGGGATCACGGCTTTCTTCCTGAAACAAAACAACAACCACAACGATGGTTCAAATGGCTCTGAGCTCTATGGGACTTAACATCTGAGATCATCAGTCCCTAGAACTTAGAACTACTTTAACCTAACTAACCTAAAGACATCACACACATCCACGCCCGAGGCAGGATTCGAACCTGCGACCGTAGTGGTCGCAAGGTTCCAGACTGAAGCGCCTAGAACCGCTCGGCCACACCGGCCGGCCTCACAACAATGGAAACATCCTTCATCCCCTACTCCAAAAATCTTCCTGGTGCAAAAATGAGCCGGTAAGGTGACGTCATCGGTCTTCTGGGATGCAGAAGAGGTAATTATGGTTGATTACGTGCAAAAGGTAGTTAATATCAATGCATCATACTATTGCACCTTTCTGTGCCGTTTGAGTGAAGAGATGAAGGAAAAAAGGCGCGTAAAATTGGCGCGTGGAATTCTTTTTCATCAGGACAATGCACTGGCGCACCAAGCCCTCGCAACACTGGAAAAACTGCGTGGCTGCGGGTTCAAATAATTACGTCATCCGCCATAGTCTCCTGATTTGGCTCCATCAGACTTTTTCTTTTCCCAAATATAAAAAAAGACCTCAATGGACGATTTGACAATGATGATGCAGTGGTTGATGCTGTGAACGCTTGGTTGGACTCGAAATCGAAGACCTTTTATTTGAATGGTTCGCAGAACGTTTCTGAGCCTGCCCGCAATTGTATAAGTGTACACGAGTATTATATTTAAAAATAAATTGGTATTATGAAATTTCTGTCATTCTTTGTTTGTTAGGCTAGAAACTTTTCGACCACCCTCATAAAGAACGACGCCATTGTGCAGTTGATGACTGGATACGAGTGATCTGGAGTGTTGAATTACCGTCTACTCTACAGCAGTGTGTTTCGCAGGAAGTGAGTAAGTGCTATTAATAACATCGCGTTTCTTGAAACTTCCTGGCAGATTAAAACTGTATGCCGGACCGAGACTCGAACTCCGGACCTTTGCCTTTCGAGGGCAAGTGCTCTACCCGCCATTGACTTTCTTTTTCACAATTTGACGATACTAATTATTTTTTAAAATATTATTGTGGTTTCTGTGCTATTAGTTACGACTCAAAATCACTGCATTAAACAACTTTTCCTCATTTTTTAAAAATTTGGCCAACCTTGAAAATACAGCGTTCTGGCGAAGTACCAGCATTCCGTCAGAGGAAAAGTTTGGCAACCCTTGTCCTACAGCAGTCCGATGGAAGGGTTTGATGCAAGCCTGGAGAATGCCATCTGACATGTGTAGTGCCACATGGAAGTACGGACGAGGTGGTGTTATGGTATGAAGGCGCTTTTCGTGTTTAGTGTGTGGTTCACTCGTTGTGCTTAAGAAAACGCTAAATACGAAAGGGTGTGAACACTTTTTACGGCACTGTGAACTGCGTGCAGTAGAGCAACAGTCTGGAGTCGATGACTGTATCAGAGTGACAATGCACTCTTTTAAAGCAGCGTTTGTGAGGCGATGGCTTGTTCAAAAATGGTTCAAATGGCTCTGAGCACTATGGGACTTAACTTCTGAGGTCATCAGTCCCCTAGAACTTAGAACTACTTAAACCTAACTAACCTAAGGACATCACACACATCCATGGCCGAGGCAGGATTCGAACCTGCGACCGTAGCGGTCTCGCGGTTCCAGACTGTAGAGCGTAGAACCGCACGGCCTCCAGTAGTCTAGAGCCCAGCGGTTCTTAGGCGTATTTTGTAACATCCGTCTAGCAACTAACAGCCAAATCCATAAACGTTAACTAACGTTCAGAGCTTCTTAAGAGTGTACCTTTCTTGCCCAGTAACGAACAAAATACTTAGAGTGATATTTTAAAGATGAGATTCAGTCTTAATTGACGTCGGTGAATTCGGCCGTGAACTAAGTAAAGTTTGCGCGTCAGGGGCAGAATGATATGCAGTGCGGCCGTTACAGGGTTAATAGAAGTGAGAGGGGGAATGTTTTATTGTTTGTCTTCCAGTGCTGACGATTCACGAGCGTGTGCAACTATCACCGATCAACTACTATGGTATAAATGTCAAGCGGAAATCACATGGATTCGTGAATACGCATTATACAGACGATCATCTTCAAATGTGGTACGTATTTATAGTAAATAATATGCAATCAAATTAGGGATCCTGTAATACACTTCAATGAGTAAAAGAAAAATGTCATTCAAAGCATTTAGTAAGGATTTGTGATTGTGTCTCAAACTGCAGTTACTGTTATTAGTTAATTTGTGGAGGTTACCGGTTAATAGTAAGAATGGTAGGAGAAGGTGGTAAAGTAACCACGGCGGGAATACCTATTTTTTGCCCACAGCGTTGCTGCCTACCAGGAAGTGGTCAAACTAATTCTAATATACATCGCCATTGTTGTCAGTGACACAGACAGACGAAGCTTGTTCAGTTATTTTTTAGTAAAAACGATTTTATTTTTTAGTTGCCTGATATAAGTCATTTATATTATTCTCGTTACCTCACTTTCATGGCGAGTAATAATTTGTTATCATATCAATAATTAAATAACGCCTTTTGGCTTGCACATGTAGTTCTTTGTTATTTATTTCAATTTGACAGGTCCTTCTGTGGATCACTCATGAGGACATGACGTCCGATTGGGAAAAGAAGGCACAGTTCGCATCGAGAAAAAGAGGCCAAGGTGCAAAAATGGTTCAAATGGCTCTGAGCACTATGGGACTCAACTTCTAAGGTCATGAGTCCCCTAGAACTTAGAGCTAGTTAAACCTAACTGCCGGCCGCGGTGGTCTAGCGGTTCAGGCGCTCAGTCCGGAACCGCGCGACTGCTACGGTCGCAGGTTCGAATCCTGCCTCGGGCATGGATGTGTGTGATGTCCTTAGGTTAGTTAGGTTTAAGTAGTTCTAAGTTCTAGAGGACTGATGACCACAGATGTTAAGTCCCATAGTGCTCAGAACCATTTGAACCATTTGAAACCTAACTAACCTAAGTACATCACACACATCCATGCCCGAGGCAGGATTTGAACCTGCGACCGTAGCGGTCTCGCGGTTCCAGACTGCAGCGCCACTTCGGCCACTTCTGGAGGCCAAGGTGTTCACCCCAATAAAAGTTGGTTACTTTCAAAAAAAGCAAACAATACCGTGGATAAAACTGACTTCTAAAACCATTTCATATACAAAGCTATCGTCTGCCTTTGAATTAATTAAGTTATATTACTTAAAACTGTCTCTGTTCTATTATTTTCGGCCTAATACAATACGCCGATTGTAAACGGTCTGCTGCAAACAGACGCTCGGTATTCGTTCAGACACTAGGGTATGAAGATGCTTAGAGAATGTACCCGGAATCAGAAAAAAAAACCATGAGATCCTATTGCGATGGCACTGGCCACAGTACCTGCTTAGGTACGGAAATTTGTCACTACGTAAACCTTGAGAAAAACGCATATAATTCAGAAATATTTTCTTTTTTATATTTGGTGTGATACCTTACAATATGTAGATTGAAAATGTGAAAGTGGTAAGCTTCATTCAGTAACCATGGTTTGGTGAAAACTGAATATGTCTGAGTGACCACTTCACACTCCCTCCCCCCCTCCCCTCCCTTTTCTTATGCGGCCCGACGTGTCGCCCTAAAACGCCAGTATTGGCTCTTAAGCAAAAAGGTTTGACGACAACTGAATTAGAACGTCGCTCCACACCCCAGCGGCCTACAATGAAGCCTATGTTCTCTGGTTTCGGTTCTTGAGGAAGAACCTGCTACCATTCCGCCACATTATTGATAGTGATGCCAGCAGAGCTCAAGCTGTCAAATTCGAAGGGTGGATACGCGCCATACTGATGTCCACTGGGTGTCCAGATACTTTTGATCAGATAGTGTATGATCAGCATTTAATCACTATTATCCATAACAGCGAAAGACGGCAGAGTTACAACATTGTTCTCGTTGACCTGGTAGATAGTGTCGGAAGTTCCATGCGGCTTTTCGCGGATGATGCTGTAGTACACAGAGAAGTTGCAGCATTAGAAAATTGTAGCGAAATGCAGGAAGATCTGCAGCGGATAGGCACTTGGTGCAGGGAGTGGCAACTGACCCTTAACATAGACAAATGTAATGTATTGCGAATACATAGAAAGAAGGATCCTTTATTGTATGATTATATGATAGCAGAACAAACACTGGTAGCAGTTACTTCTGTAAAATATCTGGGAGTATGCGTGCGGAACGATTTGAAGTGGAATGATGATATAAAATTAATTGTTGGTAAGGCGGGTACCAGGTTGAGATTCATTGGGAGAGTGCTTAGAAAATGTAGTCCATCACCAAAGGAGGTGGCTTACAAAACACTCGTTCGACCTATACTTGGGTATTGCTCATCAGTGTGGGATCCGTACCAGATCGGTTTGACGGAGGAGATAGAGAAGATCCAAAGAAGAGCGGCGCGTTTCGTCACAGGGTTATTTGGTAACCGTGATAGCGTTACGGAGATGTTTAATAAACTCAAGTGGCAGACTGATATAAGTCATCGCGGTGTAGCTTGCTAGCCAGGTTTCGAGAGGGTGCGTTTCTGGATGAGGTATCGAATATATTGCTTCCCCCTACTTATACCTCCCGAGGAGATCACGAATGTAAAATTAGAGAGATTAGAGCGCGCACGGAGGCTTTCAGACAGTCGTTCTTCCCGCGAACCATACGCGACTGGAACAGGAAAGGGAGGTAATGACAGTGGCACGTAAAGTGCCCTCCGCCACACACCGTTGGGTGGCTTGCGGAGTATAAATGTAGATGTAGATGTATCTAATTGGTCGCTTAATGGCAGCACATTAAGCGCGAGTGTGCACTTCGCGAAATTGATTTGACTCAATTTTATCGCTACAAAACATAAATACCGAGACAGAATACAATGCAATCTGACATACCCTCTAGTTGCTGCGATAATAATCGCTATTGTTTCAAACTTTTCTCTTCGACCACTGCAAAAATGGTATAATACTGGATACCGATCTGCGACTTCTTTACAAATACGGTGGATGTAGATTGTAAGTCCTCGTGCAGCCGTGTGTGTGTGTGAACCATTTCGACAGTTTTAATGTCTGTAAATCCAGGCATTTTTAATTCTACAAATTATGCCATTAACGCAAGCTCTAGTGATCTCCATGTCCCGAGTCACTGATTCAATGTGTCGATACAGCCGTTTATCCCTAACGAGTTTAGTAGAATCGTGAAAGGTGAGTACGCTCATCGCGTCAGACAAAGGCAACATGTTTTTAGTCCCGGTCCCGCAGAGTTTTTGTCAGAAATTTCGGAACCAAATAATTTGCAGACTTAACAGCTTTGTTATGCTTCGTCAACCTGACGAACTTTGCGAGAAACACAAAAGCTTTTTTTTCTCTCACCACTTTTTGTACTGATCGTACGCTACGCACAAGCATGCGCTCCTTAACTATTTATTCGAATGTTTCAGCTTGACCTTTTTGATTTCCCACTTAACAGTCCCTCCATAAATTTTCTGTATCCTCACCATTTCTTTCTGCAATCGAAAACTGCCTCCTCGGTTACGTTCCATTTTTACTTTTTCTTTGCGTAAAACGTCCTTCCAAGAGGTGATGTGTGCCCTTTTTAAGACTAAAGGACTTTCAAACATCCACTGTTTTTTAACTTTCGCATCATCTGTGCAAACAGACCCCTTTCACATGCCTAAGACACTAAAACTAGACTCATTTTTCGGTATGCGGAATGTTATTATCGCTCGTCTCTTAGTAACAGCCCCACGTCTAACGCATTCTCAAATGTTTGCTGAAAGCTCAGTCGCCTAAAAAGAAATCTGCAGGAAATATATTCCCAAGAGAAAACTTGGTATTTAGTTGTGGAGCACATATTAATGAGCAAACTGGTGGCAACAATACAACGCGCAGCTCGTGAAAAAATTGAGCATGTAAACGGGAAAAGTGGCAATCACCGGTACGGATGCGAATATTCATTCCCGTTGCAACGTATTCTCTATTTCATTTCCGTAAATGAAGAATTTATTAACCAAGCTGCTTTATGAATGCGACCCTACACAGGAACGCATCACAAATCAACTCTTCAAAACTTTCCTTCAATAAATGTTTATCTGCACGATTTGAACGCTACCAATTTAGGGGGAGGGTAAACGAAACAGAAGAATGTGGTACGTATGTATTCGTAAAATCCTGTTGCCTATATTTCACAAAGGATACTCATATTCAGTGGCAGAAGTAGTTAATTATAGTTAGTAAAAACGTCAAGACGTATAAATTGGAACTACTAACTTGAAATACCGTAAAACTGATTGAAATGATCATAACATTAAAGTTCACATCTAATATTATCTTCTCTCTCCCACTCCCTGTTTTCTGTAAATGAAATTAACCCTGACTGCAATGAATCTATGCAAGAGATCGATCTTAGAAGATGAAATGAAAGAAAGCGCAGACGTGTCTTGTGGGACAACAAACCGCAAGAAACAATACAACCATTGTTCACTTTTTAACTCTTCACCCTGACATTTCACGCACATTGCAACATGCAGCAACGTGGCTTTGTTTAGTTGCAGATATACTTCACGAGGCCATTGCTTTGAAAAATATTAACCATAAAACGTATCTGTCGATGGACGACAATACTTTTCTTAGTAATGTTATTCTTATGTTCATATTTCCGTCCAAATTATGTCAAACGACGCAGTAAACTTTGAAACGAAGCGCGGCAAAACTTAAAAGTGAGTTCTCTCTCCAACTTCCACTTCATTACCCTTACTCTTAAGGAAAGTTTTTATATATTTTGAACATTTTAATACAGCTGGCTGCAGCTTCCTAGCGACACTCACACGGGTTAACAAAAATGTAATTTTTTAGGAAAAAACATCCTTCAATGTATACTTAGCATATACACAATTTCAATCTCCCTCTCCCTCCCTCCCACACACACACACACACACACACACACACACACTCTTTCTTAAATACAGGCCTTTTTGACTGCACAAGCATAATGACTTTATTAAATGGTAAGACGTCAAATGAAATTCTACATTACTAATAGTTCTCCTAATAACAGTTGCCACCGATTTGCCAGCAACCTGACTCCATCCAACCACAAGATTTAATTTGGAGAAAACTTCAACAATGACATAATACTGAAATGTACGCTCTTACTTTCTTAATATGTTGCCTTTAAGTTAACACATTTTCATACCGCCTAAACTTGTTTTCCTCCGAAAACTCGCATCATACAATGATGGATTCAACTCAAAATCGTTGTTGTAATTTTTTATGTGAATCTATCTTTTTCGTATCAGCTTCGTTAATTTTGATAAAACACACAGAGAACGAAAACTCACACCCACAGAAGGCCAGAATGTATACGGAAGGTACGGAGTAAAACTTTATGCAATCTAAAATTGTGTTCGTTCGGAACTACGTGTTATCACACACCAAACACCTTTGATATTACCTAATCGAATTCACCATCCAAATTATATACGGATAGTCTGCTGATTTTGCGCGAGAAAAAGTTTCAATAGCCCACGTTTTCTGTGCCGTACGGAAAATTGTCTCCCGTAAATGTACAATTTCAATGCCACGTTTAATACGTCACCTCTTCTACAGCACGCACGAAAACCTACGCCTCCAATCATTTCTTTCTTCTCACATATAAACAAAGTTATGTAGGTTATAGTCAACGCGTGCCAACGAAAATTAAAAACTTATTTCTCTAACACAGCTTAAGAAATTATGTTCAATGTATGTGCGTAACACAGCTATTCTCCACAAGAAATATTGTTATATCTAACGCAGGGGACCGAAACTGGTTACACATGGCTTTACAGCTTTCTCATTTGATACACTTATCAGCGCAATGTCTGCTAAAACGCGTTTCTCAACGTCTACAGACTCGTACCACACCTCACTGGAACACTGATCTCTTTAGTTTAACCTTTCCTTGTCGTCCCACCTCCAGCAATCGCCTAGCTCACACTGAGCTTACCGCTGTTATTTTACACGCCACTCGTAATTGTTCGTACATTCTCTTTCAAATCGATGTCGTTGCAGTGTTCACAAGAGACGAGCGAGTCTATTACAT
Organism: Schistocerca serialis cubense; assembly: GCF_023864345.2. Taxonomy (NCBI): domain Eukaryota; kingdom Metazoa; phylum Arthropoda; class Insecta; order Orthoptera; family Acrididae; genus Schistocerca; species Schistocerca serialis. Next base: position 410,751,269 of record NC_064644.1, on the reverse strand, counting down.
TTGTGTCGAGCATACGTAAATATATCTGACAGTCGTGGGTACATAGTCCGCCGCAGAGCTGCTTTTGTCGCAGTAAATAATATCATTATTTTTACTGAGACCATAAGCGGCAACATATTCACAATTCCAACACGTCTGTTGTGTGATGGTGATACACTGATAATTCCACGACTATACGTCGCACTACTTCTCTTGGCTCAAGTATAAGTTTACAAGCTGACAAGCTGAATGTATTCATCCGCTAACCTCAGAACGCGTTTCGAGGGCAGGCAAATGATGTAGAATGCAGAGACCGTACCTTAATTGCTCGTAGCTGTGTAGACCCAGTGATTCGTTTTTAAAAGCATGGAGCAAACTAAACCGCTGCCGCAGAAGCTATTCATTTCTACTGTTTTGGAAAATAAGGATGAATTAGAGGAGGTAAAAATAATTGCATGTTTTATTCATGTTAGAATGTACAAGGCGGCCATAATGGATTGCTGGTTTTACTTCCTTCAACTGTCGTTTGATGGCGCTAGTAGTGCTTTGCGAGGGCTATTTGAATACCTGTGAATGAAATCCCATAAATGAAAAAAAGTGTGTGCGCATCTGCTGTGTTACTGCTACATGGTGAAATGTTGTACTTATTGATAAGAATATAAATTTTGAGTTGAAACAATATAACTTTTAGATTTGAAAGTTTTATGTATGCGTGTTAGTACAATACTCACTTTGGAAGGCCTTCTGAAAATTTACATTTATGTGTGGTTACTGAATGGGAAAAATAAACAGCCAATAACCACAGAGTACGTGAAATTAATTTATAAAACTTGTGTCGTTTGGCTGTTTCAGTAAGTGTTGTTATTGTGGATAGCAGAAGTGATGGAATTCGTGTGACACCTTCATTGATATGTTGCTTTAATGTGTACACACTCCAGTGAACACTCTGAAACTTGAACTGTAAATGCTTTTTAGTGTTTGCCTCTATAATATTGATTTTGTTCGGGTTCTGAGCTTAAGAAACTGAGAATTTTAGCTGCCACTAAATGGAGTAAGTTCTTAGTCATAAGCTTCATTGAATTAACCAGTATCAGACACATTAATGTAAGACTCAAAATAGTGCAGAATATAGACCACCTCAATTTAGTATTGGATACGTTTCAATGTAAAGCTATGTAAACAAAGTTTTCCCAAGGTGTGTATTATGTTGAAGTCATCATTTCCAATTGCAAATCCCATTGTTTTACTGCTATTAGAATAAAAGAAATTGCTTTTCTTTCTTGTTAGTAATACAAAACTATTTTCTAGTACAATAATAGAAATAGTTGATAATATGTGATAAATTTTATGTTTTTACATAAATGAGAGGCTAAAACTTTATATCCACCTGTTATGTTATACAGCATAATTCATGCAACAAACATTGTTACCAGTACTTTGAGTTTGATTTTGAGTTGTCAGTAGATTTGATGCCCCTCTATTAAAGTAGTTATGTGCACATTCTCAGTATGTTCCTTTTATTTCCAGAAATATGAGAAGTGCTATGCATCACTGCAGTCACTGGTGTCTGGTCTTTCTGAGAAGGAAGCACAAAATGCACTTAATGCAGCTGTTTGCAAGGATAAAGTACATGAAGAGCTTTCTTTGGGCCTGCTGTATGCAATACTAACAGAACCTGAACGGGCACCTCGATGGTATCGTGATCTTACTTTAGTTACCCGCGATGGACTGGCACATGTGCTTGCTAGTCTCACTCATCTTGTTATGGAACGATACCTCAGACTTACTGATAGAGCGCGTTCCCAACTTTTGTGGCTTGTTCGAGAAATGATCCGTGCTTCTGTTGCTAATGTGGATTCACTTTGTTGGAGCTTGCAGAGGCATGCTGCAGGAGGAGATGTCTCGCCTCGTAACCTTGTTCTTGTTGAAGCTCTGCTTGATCTCTACACCGAAAACAGGTACTGCGAGCTACTATTTTAATGACCATATTGATTACTATTGTATTATAGAAAAGTTAAAAATATAATGATAAAATTAAAATTCATAACCAAGTAAGAGGCATATCACAGCGATTACTGTAAAGTTGGTTCTAAACACTACCTCTTTTAATACTTATATAACTTTCGTTTTAAAATATGGTGAAGTAACAGCAGAAGAGTGGTTTTGTTTAAAGACCATTTTTATCAGATATTTGGTCTCTATATTGAACCAGTGTCGATTTTGAGCTTTTATTTCAGCATTGTGTGTGTTTGTATAGTGCACTTTATTCTGTTTATATCACAAGTAATTATTTGTCACTGTTGTCAAATTGTAAGTAGAACCTATCAGATTTTTTATTTGTTGTCTGGTGTGATGTGGCAAAAAATATTTTTACTCTTTAGAGGATTATTACCATTTTGTCAATTATCACTTTGTGACTATATGCCTACAATGGAGTTTTCCTGGTTTATGTACCCCATGTCATAAAATCTGCTTATGAGGTACCAGTATCATTTTTGCCTCTTGCATTTTTTAATGTGGGAACTCCTACATATCATGTTCTCTAAAATATTTTCTGTTTCTTCTGAAGTTATAAATGTCCTGATGCCAGTATGTTTAGTTCCAAATACCTTACGGCTTTTGTGAATATTTACGATTGCAGGTTGTGATATGAGTAGGATCTGAAGTAATTATTCAGAAATAGAAATGAAACTTACTTAGAAGAGTCTTGATTCTGCATCTGAAATTTATAGCTTAGGCCTAGGACATTTGAGAGGAAAAAACATCTATTTTGTAAGAAATATATTTTGCTTGTAGTATGAAAAAGCCATGTACCTCGTGAGGCTGTAGAACCCAGTCTGTAATGCTGACTGTTTCCACAAAACGTATCAATGAATAAATTGTAAGTTAGAGTATATACACAATTTATTAGGCCAAAAGATTGTGTTGGCTTTGTACCTCCTTGCTTATTTTCGTGTATGTTATTTATCAGCTGCAGCTTATTATGTAAACCATTTTGATTTCATGTTGCACCTGAAAAGCGAAAAGAATTTTTTTTTTTTCCCTTGTTGTAAAAATGAATACCAAAGATAGTAATGTCAAACCACTAAGGAATGTTTAATCATTACCCTTGTCATTTACATCTAGTTTAGACATCACTGGTACCACAGTATGGGAGGTAATGATTTTCATCCTAAGATTGTAAAGATGATGTCTGAATAATGTGCTTTATGCATGTTGCCTTAAATCTGTAGTTCATTTTCTTTCAGCTGTGTTCATTGCAACAGATACATTCTCTTGTTTAATAATCAAAAGGGAAAAAAATATTGTAATAATAATAAATCGTATGCTTTACATTAACTTTAAAACAATGTGGTCAGTTGAAATATACTGAGAAATTCGTATTCACTTCTCATTAAGGCAACAAATTGTGGTCTTATTCTGTTGGTAATTCTTAAAATAAATTCTATATTTTCATTCCTTAGGGCATGGCTGGATAAGTTTCCGCTGCTGACTGCTGCTGCTGCTTACACATTTTTGCGCCTTATAGAGGACCATTTCTCACCATCACTGGCTGCCCTGCGGCAGCGTGAAGTTACATTCGTTGTGACATTGTTACGAGAGCGTTTCTCGGATTGCCTGGCCATTGGCCGTGATCTTGTACGATTGCTTCAAAACGTTGCACGAATTCCAGAAGTTGAGCAATTGTGGAAGGATATTTTGCTGAACCCACGCTCTTTGTGCCCAACATTCACAGGTCTGTAGAACAGCTTTTCCTTTCTTCTTGTCCGAAATAAGATAAAAATTAAATTATTCCCACAGCCACTTTAATTCCACTCTTCAATATATTCCTGTTTAATTGTTTAACACACAGAGTAAGGTGGCGGAGTGGTTAGCACACTGGACCCCCGTCTGGCCATCCTTATTTAGGTTCTCCGTGATTTCCCTAAATCACTTCAAGTAAATGCCTGGATGGTTCCTTTGAAACGGCAAGGCCGACTTCCTTCCTCATTCTTACCTACTCCTATTGCTGTTTGGTCCCTTCCCCAAAATCAACCTACCAATGGTTTAACAGCAGTCGCTGTTTGCTTAAAAATATTTTATGAGTTGGTAATGTTTAGACCCAGAAGCAACCATTTAGATGTTTGTCCTGTTCAATTAAGTGTTTTTTACCCATCCCCCCCCCTTTTCACACACACACACACACACACACACACACACACACACACACACACACACACACACACACACTAGTATATGACTTAACAGCTGAAATTATAAAGCGTTACCCAGATATAAAGTATACTTTTATCTGCAGTGTAATCTTCTAAAGGAAGAAAAATGTGTAAATACTACTCAAGAAGGTATATTAGATTACATCTAGAAATTAGTAAGTTCAGTGCTAGTTTCTTAATATAAGAATAATAAAACAGGGACTTATACATACTTTTGTTGAGCCCAGCATCAGAGAATCAAAGAGTTAACATGTACTTGGTCTCGTCTTGCTAATATGGTCACCTATTGGTTACACAAACAAACTTGAACCAAGACACAATTATTCACCAGTATGTCTCATAACATTTTGGTGAAAATGTGGAAAACTCTGCACACAACACAAATGTGAAATTGGCAGTGTTGCAGTTAGAAAATATTTGGGTCATGATTGAAAGATTTTTTCGAATGTGTAAACAAAACTGGAGGAAAAAATGATTCACTGAACTTCATAAACTTGTTCTCATTTTTGAGATGAGAAACACTTTTTTTCCAATTATATATCTGTAATAAATGTACCTTTCTAAAGGGTATGTGAACACAGCATGAGATGGTAGTATACTGAATTTATTCTTGTTCAATAGGTATCACAGTTATGGTGACTGTGTTTGAAAAGGATCTTCAGTATGAAGATAAATAAAAAGAAAAGAAAATTAGAACAAATTTTGTAGTTACTAAGCAGTACATTGTGGTATAATGATACATTCAGTTCCTTTGCCATAAGGTTTTTATCTCCCATTATAAAGTTACTTATAGAAGACAAATATGTATCAGTTTGTCATGATCATTTGTGATAGACCAAATGAGTCCTCAGGTAATGTGCTGATGATGTCAGCTCTGATGTGGATATAGTACCTATATGATCTGATAAAAAGGAATCCCCAATTAATCGCACAAATTTCAGAAAAATGTTAGTGGGATTCATTAACAGTCATATTTGACAGTTTGCTTTTATAACATTTAAGACTAATGGAACTTTCATTTTAAAATTAATTATATTTGTCATGATATGTGATCTCATGAAAGACATATGTTTTGTGTGTTGCTTTGTTGTGCCAGAGTAAAAACAGTTAATATTCAGTTTTCATATGTGTGTTGCTTGTACACAAATTTGTGAGTAATTATTGGATTTTTGGGCAGGTGTCCTTCAGCTGCTACAGTCCAGGACTTCAAGGAGGTTTTTACAGTCACGTCTTACACCTGATATGGAGAGAAAGCTGGTCTTCCTCACTTCACAAGTTAGATTTGGTTATCACAAACGGTATCAAGAATGGTTTCAAAGGCAGGTGAGTCTTGTTTATAGCCAGTTTTCTGAATTAGGTTGATGTCTTTCTTCCTGACACAGTTTATAAGTTCTCTAAATATTGTGTCTAATTTGTTAATGTCTATCCTTTTACACAGTATTTTTCTTGACAAGTTTTATCTTTAATGTTTGACTATTGTGATCAGATAAACTATTTATTGTCTCCAGAATCAAAGAAAGAATATTGTGTTCGTGTGTGTGTGTGGGGGGGGGGGGGGGTGATAACATTACTTATCCTGCAAGTTTCATTGTTAGTTGCTCTTCAGCTCCCATAAAGAACTGCCTACAGTGGAAGAAGAGAAATCCATGTAAAAACTCTCACATTTGTTTATACTCCACAAGCCATCTTCTGGTGTTAGTAGCAAAGGTAATTTGTCTAGAACTGCCCATTCTCTCTTTCCTGTTCTAGTTGTGAATGTTCCATGGGAAGAATTATTGTATGCAAACCCCCAAGTGAGGTGGAATCCCTCCAATGTTACCTTCATGCTTTTATGAGATATACATTGGAAGAAGCAATTATTGGTCCACACTTTTAAGAATTTATGCTCTTGGTGTTGTAACAGTAAACTGGATTGTGATGCCTCTCGAATGAAGTTATATCAGAGCTTGTTGTTGTTGTGGTCTTCAGTCCTGAGACTGGTTTGGTGCAGCTCTCCATTCTATCCTGTGCAAGCTGCTTCATCTCCCAGTAACTACTGCAACCTAAATCCTTCTGAATCTGCTTAGTGTATTCATCTCTTGGTCTCCCTCTACAATTTTTACCCTCCACGCTGCCCTCCAATACTAAATTGGTGATCCCTTGATGCCTCAGAACATGTCCTACCAATCGATTCCTTCTACTAGTCAAGTTGTGCCACAAATTTCTCTTCTCCCCAATCCTATTCAATACCTCCTCATTAGTTATGTGATCTACCCATCTAATCTTCAGCATTCTTCTGTAGCACCACATTTCAAAAGCTTCTATTCTCTTCTTGTCCAAACTATTTATTGTCCATGTTTCACTTCCATACATGACTACACTCCATACAAATGCTTTCAGAAACGACTTCCTGACATTTAAATCTATACTCGACGTTAACAAATTTCTCTTCTTCAGAAATGCTTTCCTTGCCATTGCCAGTCTACATTTTATATCCTCTCTACTTCGACCATCATCAGTTATTTTGCTCCCCAAATAGCAAAACTCCTTTACTACTTTAAGTGTCTCATTTCCTAATCTAATTCCCTCAGCATCACCCGACTTTATTCGACTACATTCCATTATCCTCGTTTTACTTTTGTTGATGTTCATCTTATATCCTCCTTTCAAGACACTGTCCATTCCGTTCAACTGCTCTTCCAAGTCCTTTGCTGTCTCTGACAGAATTACAATGTCATCGGCGAACCTCAATGTTTTTATTTCTTCTCCATGGATTTTAATACCTACTCCGAATTTTTCTTTTGTTTCCTTCACTGCTTGCTCAATATACAGATTGAATAACATTGGGGACAGGCTACAACCCTGTCTCACTCCCTTCCCAACCACTGCTTCCCTTTCATGTCCTTCGACTCTTATAACTGCCATCTGGTTTCTGTACAAGTTGTAAATAGCCTTTTGATCCCTGTATTTTACCCCTGCCACCTTTAGAATTTGAAAGAGAGTATTCCAGTCAACATTGTCAAAAGCTTTCTCTAAGTCTACAAATGCTAGAAACGTAGGTTTGCCTTTCCTTAATCTAGCTTCTAAGATAAGTCGTAGGGTCAATATTGCCTCATGTGTTCCTATATTTCTACGGAATCCAAACTGATCTTCCCTGAGGTCGGCTTCTACTAGTTTTTCCATTCGTCTGTAAAGAATTCGTGTTAGTATTTTGCAGCCGTGACTTATTAAACTGATTGTTCGGTAATTTTCACATCTGTCAACACCTGCTTTCTTTGGGATTGAAATTATTATATTCTTCTTGAAGTCTGAGGGTATTTCGCCTGTCTCATATATCTTGCTCACCAGATGGTAGAGTTTTGTCAGGACTGGCTCTCCCTAGGCTGTCAGTAGTTCTAATGGAATGTTGTCTACTCCCGGGGCCTTGTTTCGACTCAGGTCTCTCAGTGCTCTGTCAAACTCTTCACGCAGTATCATATGTCCCATTTCATCTTCATCTACATCCTCTTCATTTTCCATAATATTGTCCTCAAGTACATCGCCCTTGTATAGACCCTCTATATACTCCTTCCACCTTTCTGCTTTCCCTTCTTTGCTTAGAACTGGGTTTCCATCTGAGCTCTTGATATTCATACAAGTGGTTCTCTTTTCTCGAAAGGTCTCTTTAATTTTCCTGTAGGCAGTATCTGTCTTACCCCTGGTGAGACAAGCCTCTACATCCTTACATTTGTCCTCAAGCCATCCCTGCTTAGCCATTTTGCACTTCCTGTCGATCTCATTTTTGAGACGTTTGTATTCCTTTTTGCCTGCTTCATTTACTGCATTTTTATATTTTCTCCTTTGATCAATTAAGTTCAATATTTCTTCTTTTACCCAAGGATTTCTACTAGCCCTTGTCTTTTTACCTACTTGATCCTCTGCTGCCTTCACTACTTCATCCCTCAAAGCTACCCATTCTTCTTCTACTGTATTTCTTTCCCACATTCCTGTCAATTGTTCCCTTATGCTCTCCTTGAAACTCTGAGCTTAACAAGAACAAATGTACTGCTATTGTTTTCAGTGAGCTAGTTAAAGACTTTGTGTGGATCATAAAATTTACTCTGAAAACTTATGTATTGAGGAATTAATGGCTTCCTTCTGGTGTAGGCAGAGCCAGATCACCTACAATGGGTTACAATACCAGTTTTAAGTCTTACTTGCTCAGAACCGTCCTTCTGTAAATAGGTGTTATTAATTGTTACTTACTAAATGAAAAACTGTGTGAAATTTCATGTTCTCCAGGTGTATAATGAACAAAAATGGATTCAGCTCATTGATGAGTGGGTGAATATATTCAGTTCGGCTTATTTTGCCTTTTGAAATGTCTGCTATTGTGTTGACTGGTAAACAAGTAGTTCACGTATTTTCACTCTTTATTGTCACATGGAATTATCTTCTGGAAAGTGTAGCTAAAACTAATGAAATATTTAACTGAATTTTCCGTTGGTGCATGGCAGAAAATGATGATAATGTCAAAAGAGGAAAAAACTTCCTAATGTTCTGCAAAATTATATTTATTTAGTCACAAACCGGCTTTAAGCTTCTCAGGCCATGTTCAGGTGACAGGTACATGTCACAAACACAGATAAGCAAGCTACTCAATGTATAAAGGTATCATTTCTACAGAAAATACGAAAAGGACACCAGTGTTTACATGGGAAAACATTCTACATGACAAAAAGTGTAATATTTTCCTAAATGTTTTCCTATGTAAACATTCTGCGTCATTTTTGTATCTTGTGTACAAATAATATCTGTCTATATTCTTTCCTGTGTGGCATAATTAGCAACCATTTATCATCACTTTCTCTGATGAGTACACCAAACCATAGGGAAATGATCACACATTCGTATAAGTCACCAGTAGACTGAGTTCATGAAATGAACACACTCTAACAAGTCCAGGATTTAGCAAAGTCAGCATAGCAACACAACAATTCCAAATCAGTAACCACTTGAGACTGGAAACAAACAAAGTCATCTTGGCTGTGCAGTGGTGCAATACAAACAGCTACAAAGTACTACAAGGGATGACGCATGCCATGAGTGCAGGCCACAAGCTCAGCGGTGTACAATTGCCACCAGGTAGCACCACAAGACACACATATATCGGTGGTGCCTCCCCTTTCAATGGTGGCTCGCAGCCGCCACTCAACCTTAGTACTGACAAGTCTGCATCTGTGCTTGGAAGCATCTGTGTCAGATACAGTGGGGCAATACTGGAATCTCCCCTAATGGTTTGAGTGGCACGACCCCCGCGGACAGAATGGGACGTGACACCAATTACATGGATTGAGGCCAGTAATAATCTCCGGGGTGCAGCTCATGTTGGCCCACAGGGAAGTGGAAGTTGCGTGTGTGACAGGGTGGTGCCAATGGGTCGGTCTCATCAGCACCTCGTCCCTAGAACACGCACTATCCTGTGATCATTCAGAGCAGGTGGCACCCGCCCGCTATAGGGACAGGAACCACACACCCAATAGGGTGAGAGGGAGGTGATCCTTCTCAATTCACCCCCATCACTTGTCAGTATCTACTTCTCATTGATGCCTTGCACTTGGTCAGAGGGTAGAGGGGAAAGAAGCAGACCCGGAGGCTGGTGCGGTTTTGGGTTAAGTCCAGTGGTGCTGAGGACGATTCGGGATTGGCACATAACACTGTAGGCGGAGTTGATTCCGGTGACGGACTAGCCACTACTGGCTGACCCCATCTTGAACATCTGTCGCCCCCTATGCCCACTAAGATGCCTCCTGGGATTCTGGCCAAATGTGCAGGCCCCCATGCGAGAGCCAGCACAGTAATGTGGTGGAGCAGAGAGGCTGCACTGCCAGATGAAAGTGGTAGGTGCTTGTGCAAAATCATGGCTGGACTATGTCCATTGACAGGCATGGCCAGGAAGCTGCTGAGTGCATTCCTTGAGTTCACTGATTTCAAAATGTTTTCACCTCTGCGACTTGAGTGTCCTGAACAGCAGCTTGGATTCCAAACTGGATGCTGGGTGAAACAGGGCAGTGGCAGTATGTTCAGTACCATTATATCTACAAAAATCCTCGACTGCTGAAACTCTGATTGTGGACTGTCAGAAACCACTGTAGCTAGGGCTCCTTCTATAGCAAAGGTAGTAGATAAAGGCCAGGCCATGGACCTGGAGGAAGCCTTTAGACTGCCACGCTACATATGCGATATTTTAAAATGCATCAGTGAACAAGAGCAATACTGCTTCCTGGATAGGGCTGGTGAATGGCAAAATCTGCATGTTCTCTTTGCCATGTGTGGTCAGGGTGGCGCCATGAGTTAAACTGCTGTGCTGCGGCCAGTTGGCTATACACAGAGGCGTAGCAGTTTCAGATGGAATGTTCAGTGGCGGCACCAATGCCTGGCCAATACATGTGATGCTGCACTATTGCTTTCATTTGGCACATTCGTGGAGCACAGGAGGGATAACAGCCCAACATTCTGTATTGTCTGTGGCTAACATAAAGAACCTGTCTGTAACATTAAGTCTTTGCCTGAGGGAAAAGTAACTGTACCATTCTGGGTCCGTGTCTTTAAGCAAATGTTCAGACCAGCCCTGCTGCACTGTGGATGACACCCTGTATAGGAGCACGTCCCAGCTTGTCTCTTCCGCCCCATTGCCCACCTTAATAAGGAACTCATCAAGTTTGTGCTGTTGCTTTGTGTCCAATGCAAAACACAGCATTTCATGTCTGTCAAAATTGGCGTCAGAACCACATGGCAAATGAGACAAGGCATCAGCATTAGAGGGCTAGGTGTCATAAGTGTAGTTACTAAGAAACAACACCCACCGCTGCAACCATTTTGTTTGGAGTTTAGCTTGGGGCCCAAATGATGACAAGAGAGGCTTGTGGTTCATAATCATTGCAACTTCGTACCATAGAGGTAGACAGGGAATTTCTGGACACCAAAGATGATGGCCACACCTATTTTCCAACTGTGCATAATTTCACTTTAATGAGTTCAGTGTCTTAGAAGCAAATTGGAAAGGTTGTTCTGTGCTGTAGGCAAATTTATGTGACAGGACAGCACCAGCACCACAATCAGACGCATCCTTGGCCAGTGTTAACCATTCACCCGGTTGGAACTTCACCAATCAAGGGACCAACCTGAGGCTCTTTCCGAATCGCACGAACGCCCGTTGGCACGCCTCTGACCACATAAACAAACCACCTTTTTTTACGTAACTGGAGTAAGTGGGTGAGAAATAAGAGCAGCACTTGGAATGAATTTAGCATAATAATTGATTTTACCCAGAAAGGATTGCAGTTCTTAAAGATTCTAAGGCACCAATAAATTAATAAAGGCAGTCTCGTGGTCTTGTGTGAATGTAAGCCTGTCTTACTTAAAATGTGGCCCAAATACTTGAGTGCCAGCTGGAAGAAACTACTCTTGGCAAGACAACAACATTGGTCATTGGCTTGCAGCCACTCAAAAAACAGTCATAAATTGTGCAAGTGCTGCTCCCTTATGGCCCCCGTATCTAACAAATCTCCAAATAATTGACACAATTAGGGATACTCTGGATGAGTTGTTCTAGATACCTCTAAAAAATTGCTGTAGTGCTAGTGATCCCAAAAGCCAATCTGATATATCTGTGTGTGCCAAATGGCTTATTAATCACCAGAAACTGTTTTGTAGGCTAACCAATAGGTAACTGAAAATATGCGTCAGTGAGCTTAACTTCTGGAAAATATTGGGTACAAATGAACGTTTGCTTGTGCATTAAAGTTAAGCTTAAAAATGCTACAGATATGAAGTAACCCATGAAGCTTTTGTACAATAACCATAGGCATTGCCCATTGATTAGACGACACTGGAGAGATAACATGCATATTCTACAGCTTGTCTAGTTATGCCTTAACTTGTTTGCTCATGGTAAAAGGTATCAGATGAGCTCTAGAGAATTTAGTCACAGCCGAATGCTACAACAACATGTGTGCCTGAAAATTCGTAGCACAACCTAAGGTAGGTTCAAACAACTATTTGAAATTTTCACACAACACATGCAGTTCCGAATTGAAGTGCATTAGAAATTTGATTCGCCTGATCTTGAATTTGGAACCCGAAAAGCGCGAAAGAATTGAGACCAAAAATGTTAGTAGTTGTCCAAGAATTAACTGCAGGCAAGGTTAGTTCTGAGCTATGTTTCTGTATTTAGCCTGCACCCCATAGTGGAACTGAATGGCCGTTGTACATCAGCACTTTGCACTACAGTGCATGCAGTGGCAGGGAGCCAATGCACCAGTAAATATCCCAATTAATTATGGAGGTGGTTGTGCTGGTGTCCAGCTGGAAAACTACCATTACCCCGTCGCTTGATATACTGCATCCCATCTGATGTTGTCCCTGGCAGTGGCAGGATAGCATGCTAGCAGCTGAAGTTGACACCCACCAACCTGGGCAGTGATGCTAGTGATGATGAGAGCTGCACTCGGGACACGATTTGCCATCAAAACTTGTGCTGGGGTTCTCATACGACGACTGGAGAAAAATTCTTCAGGAGCCATAGCTCACTTTGGGACATGCCAACAGTGGATTAAGCACTTCTGTCTTTGCATATCATCAGTGGGGAGGGTGAGGAAGTAGTAACTACTGAATCCCATGGCACCGGACTAGGAACTATTTATAGTCACTTGCTGAGGAGGCTACAACAAACCACAGGGAAATGAACACTCGTTCCTGTAAGTCCACGTGAGTCTGAGTTCATGAAGTGAATGAAGCACTGACAAGTTGACATACCAGTATGACAGGTCCAAATCAGTAAGCACTGTAGATCAGAAACAAACTAAGTCAACTTCGCTGTGCAGTGGCACAATACAAACAGCTACAGAGTGCAACAAGCAGTGACCCACAAGCCCAGGCGACAGGTTCATCGGCAGTCACTACCATGCAGTGCCAAGTCAGGTGAATACATCGGCAGTTGCTCTGCTTACAGGAGTGGTCCGCAGCTGCCACTTGTGGCCTTAGTACCTCTGATGTGTCCACATCCGTGCTAGGTGGGAAATCCGAATCACTGTTGGATGCAAAAATGTACCTTGCACATCATGTTTATTTGTGTTTACGACATTCAGTTGTCACCTGAAGCTGGCCTAAGAAACCAAAAGCATTAGGTAGTGTCCTTTTTGATGTGAATGAAATGTTTATTTAGCAAAATGAAGCAGTCCTGATATTGTGTAAAGCAGATAAATGGACGTCTTGGAATGGTGTCTTCAAGGAACTTGGAATTCCTACACTCACTACGCAATGTGTTCCCTGCTAAATGGTTGTTGTAGCTAATAATAAAAAGCTGCTTCAGATGGGCAATTATTAACACTTTCACAATATAAGGCACAAAAATAATATACAAGTACACTTTCTCTGCTTGTCTGGGGTTTAATGTGAGACATATGTTCTCAAGAAAAGACCTTTAACAGACTATACAAAATAAACATTTGGAAATTCCAGCAAATCCAAAATACAATTTTAAAAAATCTCATTCACTAACCACACAAATTCTCTAAGTTATATAGATCCCAGGAGCAAAAATATCTGAAATATCTGTTAGTAGCTTGAAAAGTAACAATTTCCAAAATGGATGAACATCTGTTCTCACAGCATATAGATAAATTATGTTCTTTGGTATCAGTGTTCTCCTGTAAACATTAAGCTAACTGTAAACCAGTAGCTACTTACAAGGGAACCTCCCCATCGCACCCCCCTCAGATTTAGTTATAAGTTGCCACAGAGGATAGGCCTTGAAAAACTGAACACAGATCAATCGAGAAAACAGGAAGAAGTTGTGTGGAACTATGAAAAAAATAAGAAAAATATACAAACTGAGTAGTCCGTGCGCAAGATAGGCAACATAAAGGAGAGTGTGAGCTCTGGAGCGCCGTGATCCCGTGGTTAGCGTGAGCAGCTGTGGATCGAAAGGACCTTGGTTCATGTCTTCCCTCGAGTTTAATTTTTTATTTTCAGACAATTATTATCTGTCCGTCCGTCCATCCGATGCGAGGTAACTGCGCCGTAGTATGGGGACGCTACACCTAAACAAACATCGAAACACACATCGTCAGTCTACTACAGCGCTTTTCTGTGAGTGATTATCACATCCACAAGGAAACCTAAATCGGGCAAGGTAGAAGAATCTTTTTACCTATTCGCCAAGTGTACAAGTTAGGTGGGTCGACAACATACTCCTGTCATGCGACACACATGCCGTCACCAGTGTTGTATAGAATATATCAGAAGTGTTTTCCTGTGGAGGAATCGGTTGACCTATGACCTTGCAAATCAAATGTTTTCGGTTCCCATTGGAGAGGCATGTTTTGCAGTGCGGTCGCAAAACACAGGCACTAAACTTATTACAGTGAACAGAGACATCAATGAACGAACGGACAGATCATAACTTTGCGAAAATAAAGAAAGTAAACTTTTCACTTGAGGGAAGACGAAGCAAGGACCTCTTGTTCCGCAGCTGCTCACGCTAACCACGGGACCAAGGCGCTCCAGAGCTCACACTCTCCTTTATGTTGCCTATCTTGCGCATGGACTACTCAGTTTGTATATTTTTCTTATTTTTTTCGTAGTTCCACACAACTTCTTCCTGTTTTCTTGATTGATCTGTGTTCAGTTTTTCAAGGCCTATCCACTGTGGCAACTTATAACTAAATCTGAGGGGGGTGCGATGGGGAGGTTCCCTTGTTAGTAGAACAGAAGAAACATCATTTTTTTCCGCTCATGGTCACTGCTCTCCAGCTAATTCAGTTATGTTCATTTATAGCATATGTAAGCACACACAGTACAATAGTTCCATAGTAGTCAGTTCCTAGTGTAGTATACAATAATTTCTGACACATAGAGATGCTCTGGGAAGATCTCAGAAATCTTATCGATCAACCTACTTGGTTGTAGGATTTGTCCATTAGGAACTGAAAAATACCACATTTTTTAGACAAATGTTTAATAAAGAAACTTGAATAATGAAATGAGAAGAAAATATGTAAATGAGAGGAAATGGGAAAGAGGTTTCATGCTCAGAGTCCAAATAAGGCATACATTAAAACTGAATGTTTGCTATATGAGGAATCATGTTGATAATGATTTTATTATCGGATCTATTTTCAATGGGGCAGTAGACAGGCGAAGTAGGACACAGGGACAAAATTCACAAATAACATTTAACCAGTTTGAGCTGTAGTTATTGAGGACAGTTGGTTCCTCTTTTGAATTTAGATATTCGTTTCTGGTGTTGCTTTCAAAGTTATCATCATTAATTTTGTAATATATGTATTTTTTTTTACTGTAGTTTCTTGTCTTTTGTTAAATGGTTTTTATTTCATTTATACCTGTATGCCACAAAAATGGAGAAACAGGAGAGCAAGGCTGGTGAAAGAGGTTTATTATTGAGGTTATTGATTAAAAATCCTAAAAATTAATAGAACTGTAAATACCACAAATTAATTTTGTTCCATTTTTTATTGGTGATACCTAAATTAGCAGGTTCTGTTTTTAAGGCAAGGAGAAGAATACTGTGGCTCGTTGGACTTATCTTCGTAAATTTTTGTTTCAGTACCTGGCAACACCTGAATCACAGTCTTTACGCTGTGACCTTATCCGATTTATTGTTGGTGTTATTCATCCGACAAATGAATTACTGTGTTCTGATATCATACCACGATGGGCTGTCATTGGTTGGCTACTTACAACATGCACATCTGTTGTGACTGCTTCGAATACGAAATTGGCATTATTCTATGACTGGTTGTTCTTTGATTCGGACAAGGACAATATAATGAATATAGGTATGTCTGTTTCAGTGTGTGACCAAAATTAGATAAGTTGTGAATAACTGATGTGTGGCTGAACATCTGTATATATTTCACTCTGTCCACATGCTTCTTTTTGTGACATTCATTTCTGAATTATATCACTTGTCAAATAACGTGGTTATTTTTTAATTTGTATTTATTTTTATTCTAGTAGTTGTTCAGTATTTAACGTTTTTTCCCCTTGAATAATTTTACAAAACTGATATACTGATAATAGAGATACCACAGTTATTTGTTAGTGTTCTATTCAAGGGCTAGATGATCTGTTTTGGAATCCAATCCACTGACCCATTCCAGAGCTTGGCTCTTTCAGCCAAGTCGCAACAACTTATGAGTGTGGCAGGGGGGGGGGGGCTTTCAGTTAACACACAAACCTTTTTTGGTTAGTTAATTTTTTAATGTGTTGATTGTCATGACTGCGATAGAGAGCACTAAAAGGGTTTCCTGTTTGTCATGTCACTTTGTGTTCATGTTTCGATGTGTGTTTCCGTTAAGTGTTTGTGTTCCTTCTTAATCTTTTGCATTTTTTGTGCTTTGTATTGGTGTATTTGCATTTGTTGTTGTTTAGGTGACATGATTCATCCTATTGTGAATATTTTCTGTTTCTGTACATAATTGTTAAAGTTACTTGTCAGAGTTTCTTAATACCCATTATTCACTGCTGCTTGGAGCCTGTTACTGTATTAGATGTATTTCGTCATGTATCACTGGTTTGCTATCCATTTGTGCTCGTCTGTGACCAGTTATTTGATGAGCATAATGTACAGGTGATTTTTGCAGTTAATGTTGTATTTCTAATCATTTAATTCTTATAATGTTGTTTGATTACGTCTGTAGTTCTTTAATCTGTTGTCTTTTTTCTGCAGAACCAGCAATTTTGGTAATGAACAACTCAATGCGGTCCCATCCAGCTGTAACTGCAACTCTACTTGACTTCCTGTGTAGGGTGAGTTCTTTGTTACCTCTCTGCTTGGAATTAAATCATAATATTCCATGTTGTACATTTCCTTTTTCAAGGATGGATATGTACTTCTAGATAATAAATCCACAGTTTAGAGGATAGAAGACTTGACTTGATTAATAGTAGTGTAACACAATTTACAGTGCATCTCTCTGAGGTATGAAGGGGAAGGAACTGCTGGATGAAGTGTCAATATTAATGTGAAGACAATGAAAAGAAGGATAAGTGTTTAATTGCAGTAACTTAAGGAGGTCTCCCACAATACAGAACAGAAGCTGAAAGTAATAATTTAAAGAAAAGCTAAAAACTCATGCTCCAGATTAGTAAATAATAACTCATTATATTAGACAGAGAGAGAGAGAAAAGTAATGTAAGTCGGAGGAAAAAGAGCAAAAAATGCAACATGCAAAGTTAAATAAAAAATTAACAAAACTGTAAAAAAGGAAGGCCAGGAACAAATGTGATGCCAAACGTGAGGTGCGTTTGTGGAGGGGATACAAGTTAAGCGAAACTTGTAATCATCTTAAGACAGAAATGCATTTGGTCACTAAGAGGAAAAGAACACTGGTAACAAATAAACATAATGTGTTTTAATTCTCTATCTTGCTTTCCCTTTCAGAGCAAAATACCACAAGGGGGAAGATCACTAAATTATTGAACTCTTATATTTGTCAACAAATTTAATTGTATTTATGATGGGAAGAGAGAGAGCCCTCCTCACACCACAACAGATGGAACGTGTCAGCGTGCCTTGTACAGGCTGTCGGTGTGATCTTAAGAGTGCCAAATTGGCAGCCTTGATGTTATATTGTGAGTACATCATTTTGGGTGTGTAAAACAGCTGCCACTCAAGTTAACTGCCATAAGTAATGTTGTTCGATAGTCACGATTTACTATTACAGTTTTCAGCTATTGATGGAAGGGCCACAGAACTCTGTCACTTGCCAGTGCTAGAGAAAAACTGGTGAGGAGTTGAACCATCAACCAGGACCATCACCTCACTTTAGGATGTAGAAGTCACAATACCATCTGTTTATCTCCACTTTACGCACCTTACCAGGCACAGAGATTAGTGTGGTGCAGGAACACTCCAATTGGATACCCGAAACATGAAGAACTGTCACATGAACTGATGAGTTATGTTACACATTGTTGTGTATCAGTGGTGGGTTGCATATTGAAAAATACCCAAGACAATGTATTCTACTTGCCAAGAGAATATTGTTGAGCAAATGATGCTAGTATTATCTTGGACGTTTACAGGGACTGAAATGGGCTACTCGTACGTCTGCCATAGTCTTGCACCAGTGAATGATAGAAGATCCTACTACCTGATCATCAACATTTGCTTGTTCACCTACAGCATTCTACAGCTGACATGTACTTTCTGCAAGAAATGCATTATCCTATTGCACCCAAGTTGTTTTATAGTGGTTTGAGTGTGTTGTATTACTCTCCACCACACGTTACCTCTGAGCATATCTAAGATGCCACTGAGGCAGACAGGCACAGCTCTTACCCAGCTCAGGCAGTCTTCATGAGTTGTGGGTGGTGATTACATATTCACATATCAGGATGTCTGTGTATCGTTTCACTGTTTTGTGAAGTTTGTGAGACACCATATGCTGTTGCTGTAATCAAGACAAAAAAGGGTTATATACACTACTAGGTAGATTTGTTTAATGCATCCTCAGAGTCTTTCATGGCAGCATAACTGGATAAAATGTTCTCGGTTTTCAAGCTTCGTCAATTCCCATAAAATTCTCAAGCTTTCGATGGCTAGCTCCATCTTCGTCAATAGGAGTAAAACTACTGACTGCCGAGGGGGCTGAAATGACGAGTGTTGGAAGGCAAGTTGAGCAGCTCCAGCCTGCCACACGACCGAGTGATGTCACGTGGTGCAAGGGGCCAGCGCCACATTTGAAACTGCTGATCCTGCCTCCCTGCAAGCGTAAGCATCCGCTGTTGCTTCCTTTCAAAAACTCGAGAATTTTATTCGAATTGATGCGGCTTGAAAACCAAGATGATTTTATCCTGTGTTTAGTGAAGTTACTTATGAATATATACAGGTTATTCTTTTGATGAAAGCTTAATTCACTGCGTGAGTGGTACAGTAGTAGAATGTTCACTTAGTAAATATGGGCCACATTTTTGTTCAGTTTTATTTTTTCCCCCAACTTCGTTTCTCAATATGTTACATAACTCAGTGGCCTTATAACAATGGTAAATCCTGTCTTTTCTTTTTCAAAATTAATCTGATCTTGCTGCCTGTGGATCATTGAAGCATATTTCTTAATAAATGCCCTATACAGTTGTCACCAAACTTTTGTCATCAGAGATCCATTAAAACTCTCAAGATTTAAAGAACAAATAATTATAAATAAGAGTATGCACTGAAAATTGACAAAGGTTAGTTCAGTTGGTTTTTCTTATAGCTAGACAGAAGTGATGGATAACCAGTGCATCAGTCTAAACAACATAACCATATAGAATTTACCAAAGAATACAGTGTCTTGGCAACCTGATCTCTGATGGTAATGATGTCAAAATGGACCAAATGTTCTTGCAAAATCGAACAGAATTGTAATCTGGCCTCTCAGCAGCTGCATGTTATGAATCGGTGTGATGCAACTTGTTTTGTATTGACAACAGTTGTCTCTGAAAAGCTTTCTGGAGATCTTACAGGATTTGAGAAGAAAGAACAAGGCTAGCAGGAGATAGATTAGGAATGTCTCTCATGTCATGTAATATTAAGCTTGGGAGAATTTGCCAGCACACCACTTTTTACTTATGGTGCACCTCCAAACATTGACTGACAAGATCTTCTTTGTGTGTATCATAATTGTCATGTTGTAAGACAAACTGATATATTCATTCTTGTGTAAATTGTCTAACATAGTGATCTTTGATATCATCCTTATTTCTCTGGCCTTTGTCAGTCACAGTCCCATGAAGAAGTGAAAGTACGTCTACGCCTTCTACAAGAGTGATATCATGTTATACAAACACCTGTCCACTTGGGTACCATGCCATTTCAGTGATATTATATGGGTGGGGAACCACACTGTTTTTTGTCAGCCCACTGCACATAGAAGACACGACTTCTGTGCAGACTGTTGTATCTCGTCTTATGCACATGTGGGTCCTCAATTGGTTGATGGGAGCATAGAGCATAATGCATTGTTAACATAAACACAGACAGTTATCTTTTATTCTAAGTACTTGTAACGTTAAGAAAAGAATGAATATGTATCTTTCTGGTAGCAGTTGACTGTAAACGTTCCTTGTGAAGACATATGCACAAGTTCTGAATTATCAGTCAGACTTCATGTTATAAATGATAATTGCAGAAGTCTGTAAGCCCTGGTCAACAAGTACATAAGGGCAATGAATAGCACATACAAGAAGAAGTCACAAGTGAGCACAGGAGAAGCCATTTAGTACTTAAATATATTTGCCACTGGACCTCGGCGTGGTAGGTCCCTTGCAGATTATTGGCGACAGTGTAACAGTGTTGACGTAGCATCCCTTTTGCCACAGTGGTGCTTTTAGGAAGCACAATGGCGACTAGCATCCCACATATTTCAAAATGCAGTCAACCGGCTGTGGTCGATATCACACAGACAAGTTGGATTTACATATCTAATAAGTTAAATTCTCATTCACCCATGATTACTGTAAAAATTTTCATCTCTAGTTTGTAAGTGTTAGGCTTATGCTGACCTGACATGCAAAACCAACTTTGTGAAAGTGTATGTGAACTATTCTTGCAGGTACTGTTTGGCAATAACATCCAAAACATGTACTATTGGTGTGAAATGTTCAACTGCTTCCTTGAATAATTACTCAAATCTGTCAGTCTGTAATAGTGAGTGTTGCCAGGAACTGACCTCCACTGTCATTTTGCAAAGTATTCATAATTCTTTCTCAAATGACACACATAGGGCCTTGTCTAGCATGGGCATGGATAGCAGCAGGCCGTCAACATAGACCCCCTCCCCAACCTTTCCCATGCCACTTCTATATGCCAGGCAAAAAGTTAATAATCAGAGTATAATATCTCAGATGTAGATTTTGCTTGCTACACAACACTCTCCCTTTTCACCCCATCTCAATCAGTTCCAGGTGCAAGACCTTAATAATCCTCTCCCACTTCTCTTCCTGCTTCCCCTTCCGATGCAGACACTAACCACTTACCTTTCGTCCATCTCTTGCCAGTCTTCCTAGGCATCTCTCTCTCTGCATATTTTGTTTGTACTTGATTTCCTTCTCACTTCCTTCAACATTACTTTCTCCTTCAGTCTCTCTTCTTGCCTCTCTTACTGCCTTTCATCATTTTTATAGACGACCGTCTTTCCATCAGTCTTGCATACCATTCCTCTCCCATCTCCCCCTACTAGGGCCCTTTCTTTTAAGTAAATTTATGTATTTTTCATGTGATGGTCCATTTAAAGGTAGGAAGCCTTACACTTTTGAGAATAGATTAGTTTGGTTTATATTTGATTATTTGATATCTTTGCCTTTTGACATAGCTATATTGTAAATGTTACTGAAATGCTGCAGGTCACTGCCACCTACATAACAACTCTGAAAGAAAATGTCTGCATTTTGTGTCTCTTTAGTTGATATCCGTCCACATTTGGCTTGTTACTTGTGTTATTTTTACAATGTGTTTGGTTGTACATTCTATCTCCATACCTGATACAGGGTTAATTTATTAATGTAATAAGTAATTGAATTTCTTCCATGTGCTAGATTTTGAAACACATTTTTCTCTTGTAGTACATAACAAACAACTTATTCAGTGAACAGAATGCAAATACATATTATTGTTAAAGGGTGCTGTGTTTGAAGAATAGTGTGCGCGACAAAAATTTAAAAAAGATGAAAATAAAGAAATGTTGTCCTAATGTAAAATGCTGAAAAAAATTACTTTGTTACAAAAAGTATTTTTTAGAACTTTGTTTTTCATTTCAATCCATGGAAAATATTAAAGCAATACATTCATAGTCAGATAAATATAGAAAAGGCATCTATATGGGACAGTCAGATGAAAACAACACAGATGGAAAAAAGTAAGTAAACTGTTCATTATTTTTATAAAGTAATAACCATAACTGTTAATATATTTAACCCACTGTGTTAAAAGACAGTACCTTCATGGAAAAATGTTTGTGGTTGCCTACGCAATCACAGTTTTACCCAGGCTTGCATCTCTTCATCCTGAACAAATTGACGGCGATGTTTTTCTTCAGGGCTTCAAAATATGTGGAAATCACATGGGGAGAGAGATTGGGACTGTATGAAGAATGTGTAATTGCTTTCCAGCGAACCTTCTGTAGTGTACTCGAAACAATATTGACAACATGTAGGCCCACCAACATGTTTTGTTGGGAAGTTCTTACACATTCTCCATACAGCCCCAATCTGTCCCCATGCAATTTCCATATTTTTGGAGCACTGAAGAAAGACATTCGTGGTCGTCAACTTGCTTTGGATGAAGAGGTGCAAACCTGGGTAGAGTTGTGGTTCCATAGGCAACCGCAAATATTATTTCGTGAACCATTCACCGTCTTGTCTCACAGTGGGCTAAATGTATTAACAATTGTCGTGATTACTTTAGAAATAATAAATAGTTTACTCACTTTGTTTTCCAATCTCTCTCATTTTATTTGACTGCCCCTTATACTTACCACTTGACAAGAAACATTCAGATGAACGGTAGGAGACCACAATGCTAGCTTACACCTTTTAACTAGGGTTTTCTACTTAAACCTTTTATAGTTGTCAGATGACTGAATCACAAGTTCTGAAGGCTAACATTTTTGTCATCTGTTCTTGTCTCGTCATCTACCTCTTTGCCTTTATTTTGAAGTTAATTTTCTTTGTTTGTGAAATATAATTTTACTAAATATTCTGTGATTACTTACAGATTGTGCCCAACTTTTATCCTGCACTGGCAGAGAAAGTGCGTGCTGGCATCTATGCATCCCTCCGTCAGATCCTAGATAAACGAGTACTGCCATCATTGTTTCCCTTGTTTGATAACCCCAAACTGGATGGAGAGCTGCGTGCTATGGTCCACGATGTCTTCAGGGAGTTCTGCCTGCCACCTTCTTCAGAAGGTATTGGCTCAGAACGTTCCTTGTACTCTGTCTCTAGGCGTGCATGGATACAGCCAGGCAAGTGGTATATCTGCTGTGTGAGATGCTCGCGTTGACAACCGAGAAGGCTTCAGGCTTCAGAATTATGCTTTTAATTTATTTATTACAATCCAGACTGCTGTCAAATGATGCCTACAGTCTGCTGCAGGTTTTGTGTTTTATTATGTGTGTTTTGTTGGGTCATTTTCAGAAGATGAAAGTATATGAATTTTGAAAATGCTATGCCAGTGTTGTGTTAGCCATGTTGAATTAGGAAATGTTATTAGTGGCGTTTGGACATGGGTTCCTTCTCTTCTTCAATGGAATACACAATGAAAGTGTAGAGGGTGGGTGTGGGGAAACTTTTTTCGTTCATATACAATTCAGTTTGAGAAACACTAGTCTTATTGGAAAGAATATTAACTATGTATATATATAATGGTGTTGTGTATATTATAAAATACATCATTTTGACCTGTGCTGCAGTTTTAAAATTTGTTATTATTTTTAGCCCCAGTAATATTTCAAACTGTACTAGAAAAATTAAATGTGAACATTTTTAATACATTACAATGGAAATTCTGGGTCCAATATAAACAGTGCAATGACTGACAATAACCACTCACTGTATTGAAGAGGTGCCAAGCAACGGACAGGCACACAAGCAAGGAGTTGGATTTGTAGCTTTTGGCCCAGCTCTCCTACAAGATATGCAGGAGAGCTTTTGTGAAGTTTGGAAAGTAGGAAAGCT
Source organism: Schistocerca serialis cubense (assembly GCF_023864345.2). Lineage (NCBI taxonomy): Eukaryota > Metazoa > Arthropoda > Insecta > Orthoptera > Acrididae > Schistocerca > Schistocerca serialis. The sequence continues at coordinate 410,727,375 of NC_064644.1, read as the reverse complement.
GTGTTAGCAGAAGTAAAGTTGTGAGGATACGTTGTGACTCGTGTCTGGAGAGGGCAGTTAGTAAAAGCAAGGATCTAGGTTTGAGTACTGCTCTGGCACAGACTTTCAATCTGCCAGGAACTTCATACTGGTATGTTAACTGTGTGGAGAAAACTTGTGTATCATTATTTAATGTGGCTGTCTCTGTGCTAGTGCTACAGTAAATAGTTCTATAATTGCTGTTTTTGACATTTGGGGAACACTGAGAAGAAAAGAGTGCATTTAGTGGTATGTTTCAAGAAAGTGGTGAGTTGGTAACACTTTTATATTCGTTATCCTATCCAGTTTCCCACATCTGTTTCATACCTATGTGCACTGTCTAGTTTATTTCACTGTTCTTTTCTGAGTATTGATCATGTACTAATTTTTCCTCTGATTTGATTATTTTGAGATATCCACATCTTTTTCCATTAAGTTCCATCTCACACACTTCTGTTTCTTTCCAATGGTGTAACTGCAGCTAGGATCTACTCTTGACTGCTCCTCAGCACAAGTCCTATGTTGTTCAGACTCCGTTTCTTCTGGTATAGTTATTAAAGATTATTTTCTTCACCTTCTGTACTTGCATTAAGTTCAGTGCCATACTGTCTCTATTACTTAACCAACAGTTTATCACACACATTTTCTTTTCTCCAAATCCATCAGTATTTCTGTTATTTGTTTAGAGACATAAAACAATACTTCTTTCATCTTGATACTGTTTGCCTCAGCAATTTTTAATTCACATTTTTCAAATACTACAACACACAGACACATTACAAATCTTTTCTATACCAGGCTCCAAACTTTCTTGGTCCTTACTTCTCTTGTCAACATAGTATGTAACCTTATATTTTCCATTAAGCTGTCATAGTTGATTTTTTCCAAACTCACTCGGTGAGTGATATGGCACAGTGGTAAGACACAGAATTTATTCAGGAAGACAGTGACTTGTTATCTGACTATCCAGATATAGGTATACAGAGATCTCCATAAACTGGCAAATACCAGGATGGTTTCTTTGAAAGGGCATAGGCAATTGCCTTCTTAATCTGAACTTGGGCTCCATGTCTAATGGCCCCATTGGTGATGGGGTGTTAAACCTCACTCTTCCGCCCAGTTCACTTAAGCCTGTCTTGATGAGATGTCTATTAATTATTAAATAAACACTTTTTTAAATACTCCATAGTTACCAAGTGTGAACTCAAAAAATTTCCAGTTGCCACCATGTAAAAAAATGTATACATTATTGCAGTTTATCTTTCAGAGACCTCACCCATTTGATTTTTTCCCTCTTTGCTATACTTAAATTTACCCATTCTCTAATCATGCACAGGTTGGCATGTGGATGTTTGCATTCATTTTTAATACACGTCAGATATTCCTGCATGCTACCTTACACAGTTCTTGAAATATCATTGCCTGACGAATAAAGTGAAACACCCAGAAGGAGAGGAAGAAACAAATTTAAACTTAACAATTTGAGGAGGGGTGTGATGTTGTTTTAGCAAATACAAAACTGAATCAAATTTACAAAGAACTTGGCAGTATGACCACCTCTGGCCTGGATGCATGTACTAATTCTGTTGGGAAGGGTGTCACAAAGTTGTTGCATCCTATCCTAAGACAAGGTGACCCACAATTGTTGTAACTGACCCTTGATATCCTGGATAATGGCATTGGGACAGAGTTGACAACCAAGCTAACCCTATACATGTTCTATTGGGAACAGATCTGGGGTTCTTACTGACCATGGGAGTACCTCAACATCACACAGACAGTTCATAGAGACTAGTCGTGTGTGGACAAGCACTGTCCTGTTGAAATTTATGACATGACACTGTCAAATGAGAGGTAACACATGAGGATGCAGGATATCTGTGACATACTGTTGAGTTTCCGGAGTTACCTCAATTACTACCAGTTGTGACGGGAAGTCAAACCTGTACACCATGAAACCAGCCATAAACACCACTGTGCTACTCCAAGACATTGGAAGTATGCGACTTCTTCCCAGGTTGTTGCCATACTTGCTGTCAGTGATCATCCAAGGAAGTTCAGAACTGTGATTCATTGTTGAACACAATGTGAAGCCATTCATCAGCAATCTGTACTTTCCAGTCGTAGCACTAGTGCAAATGCAGCTGTTTTTGTAGTGGTGTTAATGGCACCATATGCATGGGAAGGTCTATGACCAGTGATGTTGGATGGCACGGAATGTTGCAGGGAGTCTGTTAATTGATGTCGGGTGGCAGGTGCAGATGTGAAAAGGTTACATTGTACTAGGTGTGGGGTATGAGCTCTCTTTTGGTGGTCAGTCATGGTCGACCAGCACCTTGGTGACAAGTATGCCTGCTCTCAAATTCCCATGCAGGTCAACACTGGGTCACAGCCACACCTGAGTGCCCCATAGATCTTGGTATTTTACAAATCGACCAGGAGGCCGAATGAAGACCCACAATGATGAATTTCTTTCCAAACTCTGTCAGATGTTGATGACGCTGTTGTATTTGAGTAGGCGGCATCTCCGTGTCCTTCCCCGCGATCGCTTTACATCTGATGCTGTTCATGGCCCTTATACATCATACCTGGTCTGGTAACAACACTAAACACAAACAACAATAATGCATTCTGGTGACCATTGTACGTGTTACACGGAATTGCAGCTGTGATCATTAACATACCCTGTGCTGTTGTGTATGAAGTTACATTCATATCTGACCATGCCTTCTGAGTTCTTCGCGTGTTTCGTCAGGCGATGTATATGGACGACGAAAGCTTTTCTTGTAACGTAGAATAACGTCGATCAGACAAATAACCATTTATAGTGTTCAGAACGGCTTTTTGTAATAGCTTAAATTTGACATCATCAAAAATAACATTGATATACCTCAAATTTTATGCTGGCTCCTTGTTACATTCATTTTCCACTTAATTCAGAACTTGTTTATGGCACGGTTTTTAACATTAGATTTATGCATTCAGTCAATAGAAAACATCACAATTTTAAAAAAAAATATATGTTAACAACAGGAGTCAAGTTAGAAGAACCTGGAGTCAATGTGAAGGATGAGTCAGCTACCGTGACAGACCAGGATACTAATCACGATGATGCAGTGGATGGTGATGGGCCAACTGCTCCAGGTAGCGTCCAGCACAGCTCTGAACCAACCTTTAGTGATGATGATGAGGATCCACAGGGCTCTAGTTCTGCTCCAGTACTTACACCTGCCACAGTTCTCAGTCGTACACATGCACCACGTCTGCACTCTCTGGACGAAGAAGATGACGATGACATTCCCCTTGGTAAAAATGAAACTTTAAACTTATCTGTGAACTTAACACCAGTTATTGCTACTATAAATTTAGAAGAGCTGTTGATGTTTGGTTTTGTTTCTCAGTTAGTTCAAAAGTAAAATGTTCATCTCATATTCTACCTGCTGGAATTTCTGACTTCTACTTGAAAATCACAACTGAGCTACCAACATGAAACACTAAAAGTAATAAAATATTGTCTATAGCTTTGATTAAGCATAGGCATATCAACCATCTTTTGTGTGGGTTAGCATTAAGTCTGCTGCATGCTGCTCTACTTTACTTTGCTTGTACGATTCCCTTACTTTTATGTTATTTAATGACAATATTATGAAAAGGATAGATTGCCATTTACCAAATAGTGGAGATGATGATTCGCAGACACCCACAACAAAAAGGCTTCTAAACAAGCAAGCTTTCAGCCAAATGGCCACTTTCTGTGTGTGTGTGTGTGTGTGTGTGTGTGTGTGTGTGTGTGTGTGTGTGTGTGTGTGTTGTCTAATTCAGAAGAAGGCCATTTGGCTGAAATCTTACATTTTTAGCAATCTTTTTGATGTGCCTCTCTGTAACTCAACATCTGCACTATATATAGTGATTGGCAATCTATCCTTTTCATAATATTGTCATCATGCCATCCTGGATTTTCTATTTTATGTTATATACATTGATATATTAATTTCAGACACTAAAATACTATTGAAAAATCAGTAGTGTATTAACTTTAATTTTCTTCATTATACAAGGCACTTAGAATTATCACACTGGACATTAAATTTGAGAATACTTTTTTCACAGCAAAAGTTCGTCTCAAAGAGAAGCCAACTGCAGATTCTGATGCAGATGCAGATATCATTCAGCAGTTGGATGGAGATTTCCGGTTAGCAGTAGAGTCTCTACATACCGAGACAGACAACGAAGCCAGGTAAACAAATTTTTGAATATAGTAAATGTGCTATACTGTCATTAATACATGTTGGTGAATGTATGATTTTACTGTGATGTAGTTGTAAACTGTCTAAATATGAGACAAATGTATCCACAAGTTATAATTTTCTGGTAATTTAATACATACAGCTTGTGAGCAGTCAATAGAACAGACAAAGATCCAACTGTGGCAAAATTACCCTTCAGTCACTCATAATACACTGACAGTATACTTCAAAGCATTAAAAATGTCTTCTTCTCTTGCAATTACATAGCAAGGGAGCCCTTCTAGCATTGGAGAGTCCAGTAATGCATAGAAGTCGTCTTCACAGTAAACACACTGTAAGACGCTGTACTGTCCCCTGCTATACTGTTTGATTTCTGTTACTGAGATTGAATGTTGGGCAGTTGAGAATGAGGTAAAGGATTGTTGAATTAAAATGTAATTAATGGTTCACCTATTTCCATCCACCGAGCCACTGAGATGGGAAATGGAAATAATTTCCTCTTACTTATAGTCCTTGGCCAACTTTGTTGATAAAATGCACCAGTGTGTGTGTGTGTGTGTGTGTGTGTGTGTGTGTGTGTGTGTGTGTGTGCGTGTGTGTTGGGACTAGACAGTAATTTCTTAGGGTGTTGGAAAATGTGAAAATTAATGGGAGCAAGATTTACCACATTTACCAGAGTACAAGACGACCCTCCATTTTTTGAAAGGCTTCTTGAGAGATTTTTTTTTTTTTTAACATATTGTGACTTATCAAAGTTACAAATTATTTTATTGATAAAGTATCTACCTAAAACATCAAAGTTATACTTATTCTGAACTTAGACCATTTATTGTTTATCTATACAGTGGAACTTTGATGTTACATTCACAGATTTTACATTTTTCATGATTCTAAACCATAAACCATGAAAAACCCATGCTAAAAATTCCCTGATTTTACTTTTCTTCCGAGTAAGGTTTACCTCAGTTCTGCATTCTTACTTGACATTTATAAAAGTGGTTCAAAAGACATACTGTTTGCACGAAGGCTGGTGGTGGAGTTAAGAAAATATCTTAAGCTGTTGCGAAGAGGGAAGCTGTGACAGAGGAAATACTGACGTAATCCACAATCGGCATTGCCAGAGCAACTTACAGTGTTTAGCTTCATCACACAATTGTGATACAACTACTGCTAGATTATGACAGCATTGGAAAAACAGGACAGTTGACACGAAGTGCTCCAGAATGAGCTAATACGTGATGAAGGAGACTAGCTACCATCTTATAATCCAGTCTTGTCTTTTTGCGTGTACTTCTGATATACTGTATTCAACAACAAGCTCAATCATCAACCTTTTAAATTCAACCACAGAGTCTCAAAGAATACGCTCAAAGAAACAGCTATTTCTGGTTAGAAGCTGGCTGCTGAATTGTTACATCACCTAACAGTCCGCACAACCACCACACCACAATAACATACATACGTGTACAGAACGTAGCCTCTGAAACATTCGAAGTTCCTAAAGTACTGGACTATAAAGTACAAACAGGCACACAAGATACAAATCAAAGTCGAGAATTTCATTCTTCTCCTCCTAGGTAGCAATTTTACCAATACTCATAATGCCAACCAACATAACCAAATCACAGATCCATGAACAACTAAGAAATAATTTTTAAAACATTATGTCTTGTAATAGACTTACTAGGAAAAAAAAACGTGGGTTTTGCCACTAGTAATATTTTAGGGCATGTAAATTAAACGACTATGACTTTTGCTAATGATGTACGAGATAATTGAGCCATTTCCAAACACAGTACTGCCACAAATTATTCCTTAAAACATGCAGTTTGAGGTTTCTTTCATTTTGTGTTCTCCTTGAAAATAGCAAAAATTTATATCCTACATGGTGCAATGAAATGAAAACTGTGAAATACAGTGAAAACTGCGAGATTACAATGTTTTGGATGTTTGTAACATCTTGATGTTTGTTTTCCACTTGCAGTCAATAGCTGTATGGTGTGGTGACATCACGCAAATGGTGACGTCACACTAATGCAGTGGCTTCTAGCATATAGAGTGATAAACAGCAAGCTTACTTGGGTGCTTGTTCCAAACCAGCTTACTTGGGGGCTTGTTCCAAACCACTGCTGATGTGATCGGTCTGTAGCAAATGGAATGATCACGGCTTCCACATAGGTTCAGTTTATGGAGTTTTACCTCATAAGCCCTGCACTATTGTGCTTTAATTTTAATTACAATAGTTCTTCTTGGAACCTGTCGACTGAATCCAGAACATATCGTTTGTCTACCGACTGCAACCAATGTAGGCTACTCCATTTGTTTTGTGGGGCACCATAATTAACAGGATGTGTTCAGTGAACAGTTGTGTGATGGCTTGTTCGTCTTTGTTGCAGTCCTCAGTGGTGTTTAATGCATTCTGATAGTACAGACAGAGCATTATAAATGTAACATATTGCTGGAACAGAGTAACTCTGAAATCACAACAGGCTTAACTTTATTTCATATTCATTGCTATAAATAAATACCATGTGTGATGGAAAACTTGTGTGTGTATATATGTGCTTTCATGAAACCTGCTGTGTTTACACTACAGCAAGCGATGATTTCGAAGTGCAAATGGCACACATTGGCAATACTGCAAAATGTGCCACTTCAGCTACTCAGCACAATCAACAAGGAAAAGTTTACAAGCAGTACACTAGAAGTCACTGCACTCGCATCACCAGAGTATGCTGCACTGCCAATGGCTACTTTCTGGGTGAGCACAAAGGAAACATCTCTCAAAAATGCAGTTTTTGATATATAATTCATGGTTGCAGCACATTTGAAAACAGCTCACTGTGTCATCCTCAGCCTTTTAGGCATCACCGGATGCAGGTATGGAGAGGCATCTGGTTAACACACTGCTCTCCCAGCCATTGTCAGTTTTTGTGTCTGGTACTGCTACTTCTCAGTCGAGTAGCTCCTCAATTTGGCCTCACAAGGGCAGAGTGCACCCCACTTGCCAACAGCACTCAGCAGCCTGAACGGTGACCCATCCAAGTGCTAACCAAGCCCCACAGTGCTTAACTTCAGTGATCCGACATGAGTCAGTGTTACCACTGTGGAAAGGCTGTTTACGTATAATCATTCTATTGAATATTTAATTTCCTTCACTTATACAGATTTTTTACAGTTTATTGGTGATGATTACAATTTTTAATCGTATATTACCATCACATATGTTTTTTCTCATATTTAGGAGGTTTCAATGTTTTCCCTGATTCTACACTTTCCTCGATTTTGTGTTTTTTAGGTCTGGACCACACAAAAATTTAAAATAGGGGTTTCGTGGTATTTTGATGATATGGAGAGAAACAAAATAAACAAAAAGAAGTGGTTTACATTAATTTTTATCTTCATTTTCCTACTTGCTTACTATACTTGTCATTTGCGGTATCAATATTTTTAATCACCACCATGAACCTAAGAGCACAGCTGTGAAATTTATATCTTTGTCGTCACAAACATTTGGCTGTTTCCTGCCAAATATGTTGCTGTTTCTGAGGTTGTGTTTATGGTGGTACTTGAGAACACAGCTCTTTTTTGTCTAATATGTAGCAGACTTAGCTTCTATACTGACATGTGAATGGTACAATGTTTCTTACTTCCAAACATATCATTTGCCCACTGCTCACTCCTTGCTGCATAGAATCAGCTACTGACACACTCCCATTCGTTCCCGTCATGCCTCATAGTGAGTGTCGACAACAAGCATGTCACTGGCTCTTATCCAGATTTTTACCATCTTCTGCAGAAATCTATACTATTGTATATTTGTCCAGTCAATTCAGATGGATTCAGGCAAACTGGTTTAGACATGGTAGACATTCATAAAGAACAAAAATATGCGGTATACAGTCCATGGGTTGGCAGCACAATGAAATTAGCTTCCTATTCACCACCCCCATTCCCCCACTCATCGTATTTCTCAGCAAAGCTGATATCTTTGTTCCCCCTCCAACCATTCCTTAGTGCTGTGCTTGAGCAGCTGTGGAACATGGACTGTAATATCTTCTAAGGTACAGGTCATATGCAACACCAACTAATATATAAATAAAAGATTGCCATCATGATTCAGGCCAATTCTGAAAAGTCCCATGATCCAGTGGTGTCTGTCAGTGCTGTCTCCATGACAGGTTTTGCCACTGAAATTTGCTCTCACAACAACAATTACAGTCATTTTCCATATTTAGACAGTCAATTTTGCATTAATTTTTTGTCTTTTTCATTTAAATGTCATCATCCTGTTCTAATGCTGGCTAAAAGTTGGTAACATTTTTACCCTGTATTATAATATGTGGACAGTGACAAAATTTCTCATTTGCAACCTACTTGGTAAATCATTACAGTATCTAACCAAATAAAATATTGACTTAGGTTCACAATCAGTTAATATTTTTTGAAGGACAAAATTTTCACCTTCCAGTGTAACCTTTATTTAAGAAATAGTATAAATGTTTGCATACAGTATCCGTGTTTGTATGAGAAATTTTATCGCAAAACTACTCAAATACAACAATAGTTCGTAAGATGACAGAATTTAATGTAGTCTTCCTGTGTTTCACAAAACTGTCAAATTTTAATAAAATCAGTATACTGTTGTAGTGGCTTGTTCATAGTTTCTTGCGTATTCCTTGCGCTAGTGCCACGCTAGTCAAATATCACTTGAATGTTCAGGGAAGGTCAATACCGTGTTGAGTGCTTCAGCATATCGGGAAATCTCGAACTTGTTCATGGGCGGGTATCGTTTGTCCAACTTACCCATCCAAATTCTTCGAAATAAATCTGCATGTGATTTTAGTAGCAAAAGTTCCATTTATAAATGTAAGGTGGCCGCTGTATCAGTCTGTTAAATAATGTAAAAATGTTGCCTACAGCAGCAGTAGATTGATCTGCATCATTTTTCAAGTGATGAATGTGGCAAAAAACCTTGTCTTATAATTGGCTAAATATGGTACTTATTGGGTTCCAGAATAAGTAGTGCAAAACATTGTTCTGTGAGCCATATGCTGTGAGCAGTGATGTGGATCGTGCCAACTCTTTTTTGATTGATATTGCAATAATCGTCTAATGGAAAATTTCAATAGGCAACAAGGGTTGGGAACCCTGTAGGGAATGGTTCCAGGGTTCTGTAATCATAATTCATGGCCTTCTCTTTGAGGTTGTCATTAATGAGGGAGCAATGCATAATCTACTCCTTATGATGTTTAGCCCATACACCTCACAGATCAGGCAATGAATTCAGTATGTGGTAAGTTTAGTGATCTCAAAAAATTTAGCACTGACCTAACGTTACAGTTGGTAGAAGAAAGGATCAGACGGGCAATTTCTCAGCTGTAACACAGGCAATACAGCATGTGATCGGGATGTAGCAGCTTATATTCTGTTTCTTTTAGGTTTGTAGGTATAGACAGAAGTACTGGGCTTTTTATTAGGTTGGTCTAATTTTCCATTTTTTCCAATTTTTGCTACCGTATTTACTTGAATCGAAGCCACACTTTTTTCCGGTTTTTGTAATCAAAAAAACTGCCTGCCGCTTAGAATCAAGTGCAAATCAAGCGGAAGTTCTGAAAAATGTTGGTAGGTGCCGCCACAACTAACATCTGCCGTCGAATGTATGTAGCGCTACACAGGCATGCTATGCAGGCACAAAGATAAATACTGGCACCAAAATCTGTGTGTCAGTAAATAAATTTTAAAAAAAGGTGGAAGACGAGCTTTTTTCTCCGCGCCGAGTTTCGACCACTGCATTTTCATGCATTATCCAACAAAGTAAATACAAATTTCGCATTGTTCATTGTCGAATGTAGCAGCATTTTGATGTACTACGAAAATCCACTGGCAAGACTGTTTGGGATGTTTGTCAATCAAAATGGCCAACTCTACGTTCTGAATTTTTTCCTACCTATGAGAAGAGATGGTTGCTAACAGGAACTGTTATGAATTGTGAATCACATGCAGTATTCTCTTCACCGTTAGAATAATACAAATATAAACATTTTGCCATGTATTTTTTCGTGTTTGCTATTATCTCATTTAAATCCTGTCTGCCTAATAAACTACGAAACTAGAGTGAGACAACAGCAAACGCGGAAGAACATACATATCATTTCATGTTTATATCCGTATTATTCTTATGCCTAATAGTGATACAGTCAGAAATGAAGCACAGCAATTGACTAGATTTTTAAATCTAAGATGACTAATTTCTATGTAGAATGTAATGTACTAAAGAGGTGCCTGCAAAGATTTTGAAATTTAGAAAAATTTTTTCTAAACTCTCGTTCAGAAAATCTTTTATCATACGCAGTTTATTATTTCGTTCTTGTTGATCATTATCAAAGAAAGCAGCAGTGTAAGTAACAACAAATAGCAGTCTCTTGCCATTGTTTTGCTAATGTATCTAAAAACAAAGATGATTTGACTTACCAAATGAAAGTGCTGGCAGGTCGACAGACACACAAACAACCACAAACATACACACAAAATTCAAGCTTTCGCAACGAACTGTTGCCTCATCAGGAAAGAGGGAAGGAGAGGGGAAGACGAAAGGAAGTGGGTTTTAAGGGAGAGGGTATGGAGTCATTCCAATCCCGGGAGCGGAAAGACTTATCTTAGGGGGAAAAAAGGACAGGTATACACTCGCACACACGCACATATCCATCCACACATACAGACACAAGCAGACATATTTAAAATATATATATATATATATATATATATCAAACGAGACGAAGCACTTGAAAAAGGAAGGATACCGGTACCCGTATAAATACGCGTCTGAAGCATAGCAATGGCTACCTGGTAAAGCTTGACTGCTAAGCTTACGACTCGAACCGAACTACTGCAGCTGTGTCGTCATTCATTCGACCTAAATTGTGTCTCATATTACAATGGACCAATTTTGTTTCGATTTGGAGGTGCGGCCATAAACTTTTCCCTTCCCTTGAATTTCGAGTCTCAAATTTTAGGTGTGGCTTAGATTCTGGAAAATTTTTTTCCTTTGATTTCAAGTCTCATTTTTCAGGTGCAGCTTAGATTCGAGTAAATACAGTATATCCCTTGTCTTCCTGAACCCAAAAGTGCAAAATATATTTTTGCAGATGCCAGGCAATGGAACGGTTGGTGCAGCTGATAGTCCAGGAAGATGACATTGATTCTGAAACCACAGCTGTTCTGGGGCAGTGTCTTGCTGTTGTATTAAAAGAGCAATTTGAAGGAACAGTTTTCCCTGAGGAAGTCAATGATGAGTAAGTATTCAGTGTGTAATGAATGCTCATAATAATCTTAATTATTTGTACAGTTTTTTTTAAAAGAATAAAATTAAAATAATACTACAAATGCTGAAAATTACAGCCATGAACGAGTAATAAATTTGTACAATAATTTTGTGGTTGCATGTTCTTTTCTTTATTTACATTAAATTGACTGTTGTAATTCTGACATTACAGGAACATAGAGGACAGTATTGGGAAGCCACTATTTGTACTATTACGGAATCTTATTCAGTTGCCTGAAGATGATAGCAGGCGGTTACCATTGCTAGCAGTCCTTGCAGAACTGGCACCCCAAGCACAACGTGTTGGCTACTTACTCCTGTACTTCCTGAAGGCCTGGTGAGTGCAACCATCTGTTGTTATGTTAATTGTGAGACAGTGATGTGACAAAGATTGATTGTGAGTTCAGTGATCTTTGAAACAGTTGTGTTTATCATATATATCCACTTCCAATAATCAAATTATGCTGATGATAGTGCTCTGGCTTTTAATGGAAGATTGTAGTTATATTGTACTATACCAAAGCTATAGAGTGAAAATGGTACATGCAACAGAAGCTCCTAAACTGAGTATTTTGAGATGAAGTGGGGGGAAAAGGTTGGTACAAGATAATGACTTAGCAGTGTGTTTGAAGTCAGTGTGTGGAACCTGGTTATGTTTTCTTACTGCTGCATCAACATTGGTAGCAATACTTGAAAAACAGTACACAGTCTTCTGTGATATGTTCAGTAAAGTGTACCATTGTTCACAATTCATGACTGGCTGTCAATGATAGTTAGTACTCATTACTTGAACTTGCTGATTTGTATTTAATGTATTGTGCAGCAGCATGAAGTGCTCAAAAAAATCAAGCAAATGCAGAAGGAAAAGTTTCACAACATGCATCATCCTTACTGCAAGAAACATTTTTACAGTGAATAGAAAATAATAGAAAGTTACTTGTCGCCATTCCGTTGCAATGGAGCACATTACCAGGTGCTCATTAGATATGTTTGCCACAGTCATTGAAGTCTGGACCTCTTTTTGTCCAGGAGATGATGTGGTTTCAATATGCTAGTGAACTATCTCATTTTGATATTAATATCTGGGAGCATTTGAAGAAAAGATACTCTCATTGTTGGTTTGGAGGGTGGGGTCCTGTCCCACATCTAGTGTGATCACTGAATTGCTGTGCAATGGATGTTTTGCTGTGAGGTTATTTTTAGTCACATTGGTGTGTGAAAAACCAGCAAAATTGAAGAAGAGCTAGTTATTAAGAGTCCTAGCTGTCTGTATCATTATACAGTAGGGAAATCTTAGAGACTATAGGAAATTTTTAGGGGTTTTTGTCAGGTATGTATTGAGACTGGCATTTGCCTCTTGGAGCAATTGCTATGAGCTTAAGTTTGTTGGAATGTGTGTTATTGATTCTTTTAAAAACTTCATATTTATTTGTATGAAAGGAAAATTTAATCGTGAAAACTGATTTATTGAGACAGAATTTCTGGCAATTGTGTAGTTTCAGGAAACAAAATGTTTAATACAAATAGATACATATAAAAAGTGACATGCTACCTGACTTTCAGAACTAATAGTTCATTCCCAGCAAAGGAGTGAGTGATAGAATGGGGAAGGTCAAAAAGGAAGGGCAGGTTGCTCAGACCTAATCTTATTGATGTTACCCTCCACCTCACTGAAACCCACATCCAGACCTCAGTTCATATAAAACCAACCAATAAGCAACAATCCCTACACTTTGACAGCTGCCATCCTTACACATCCAACAATCTCTTCCAAACAGCTCAGACATGCACAGCAAATATACCTGCTGTGACACTGAATCCCTCAACAAGATAAAACACATTGAGAGAGAAAAGTTTCACCACAAGAATCAACAACATCCCTCAGGCTTTTCTCTCCTATTACTACCAAATCTCCCTGGCAACAGCTTCCTCTCACCCTCCAACTAATAGTTTCCACATCCAAAAATCTCAGAAACACCCTCTTGTCACCCAGTACACTAGGCCTATTCATTTGAAACTTTACTCTGCAAAGGTTACTTCCTCAACTCAAGTCGAAATATGAGATCCTCTTTCCCCGATATCCTCTCCACATCAACTACTTTATCCTTCCGTTGTCCTCCTAACCTTTGTAACATCCTAATCAACCCTACCCTAAGGCTCCTGTCCATGCAATTGACGCTGCTGTAAAATCTGCACCATGCACCACCCATTGCCACCTGCTCCTGCCTACTAGTGGGTAAATCCCACACAGTGCATGTTTTTATGAACTAACTTGAGCCCATTGCTCAGTTTATCTAGGCATGACCACTGCTAAACAGACTGAGTGCATGAATAGGCATAGAAGTAGTGTCAGCACCCAGTTGCTTGTGAACATGCTCTGCAGCGTGACTCAAGCCCTGAATACTTTCTACACCATGCATGCTATCTGCACCCTCCCACCTGATTCTGGTTTCCGTGAACTCCAAAGATGGGAACTTTCCCTCCAACACATCCTTGCAGCCCGACATCCTCCTGGACTTATCTCTGGTTACGTATCCCCCCCTCTTTACACTTTTTTATTATATGTTTTGTATTTATTATGAAATTTTCCCCAGTTCTTAATTCCACTGTTCATTTCTCAGAGTGAGAAGTAAACTTCTCACTCTGTCCTTATTGTTTCTAGACAGAAGCTGGCACATTGCTTAATAGTGTAGCATCTCTGACCTCCTTTCTCTGACACTTCCTCCTTAATGTTTGTCTGCCTTCTTCTTAATTTCAGGTGGGCACCTCCCATACTCAAGCCTGAGTAACCTGCCCTTTTTAACCTTCTCCACTCTCTCCCTCTTCTCTCCGAGGAAGAAAATGTTAGTTGTTGAAAGCTAGGCAGAGTGTCACTTTTACTTTTCTGTGTGTCAGCAATACTCCAAATTTTGCCTCGTAAAGATAAGTACTGGCCAGCAGTTCTCTCTTATTTATTTCCAGGTGTTGACATGTTATTCCAAAGTATTCATCTTTGTATCCTCTGTTATCTATATAAAGTTGATCATTAAGGTTTGGGACACCCTGTAATAACTAAAAGTTCTTCTTTATAATAATGTAAATTTGCTGTTTTAGCTAAATGTATACTTGGTAATCAACAAGTAATTTAGTTGCACAGCTGCTATGAACTTGTTGAATTTTAAATTTTTTTTTTTTTTTTTTTTTTTTTTTTTTTTTTTTTTTTTTTTTTTCAAAACGAAAAATATTTTGTTACATCATAATTAATGAGTTTTGTCTTTTAATAAAACCTTATGGGCTCAGATGAGCTATGGTTTTAACAGTCAACAACTATAACAGTTTTGATTAATGCTTTTTCATTTTCAGTTATTGTTCTGTGTTCTCCTGAATTCAAGAATTTAAAAGTAAGAGGACATCAAAGGAGGAAATATTTGTAGTACAAACCTGTTCATTTTTAATTCGAATAAATTTACATTCTTTCTGTGCAGAGTATATTTCTTTCCAGTAGGTGATGAGGATAGTTGTGATCTTATAATTGCAGTGTGAAAGATATGTCATTATCTCATCCATTCTACATCTACATATATACTCTGTTAGCCACTAAGCGGTGTGCGACGGAGGGCACTATTTGTGCCAAAGTCCAATCCCCCCCCTCTCTGTTCCACTCCCGGATCAATCTTTGAATGGCGATCATAGCGCGATTTGAAAGTTGGTGGTAATAACATATGCTCTACATCCTCGGCGAAGATCGGATTTTGGAATTTAGTGAGCAGCCCCTTCTGTTTAGCGTGTCGTCTATCTGCAAGTGTGTCCCACTTCAAACTTTCTATGAGATTTGTAATGCTCTCACGATGGCTAAATGTACCAGTCACGAATCTTGCCGCTCTTTGTTGGACCTTCTCAATTTCTTGAATCAGACCCAACTGGTAAGGGTCCCATACTCTTAAGACTGGACAAACTAAAGTACTGTAAGCAATTTCCTTTGTTGAAGAACTGCATCACTTAACGATTCTACCAATAAACCCAATCTAGAGTTCGCCTTAACCCTTACTTGTGTAATCTGATTGTTCCATTTGATATCATTTCGAATAGTCACACCCAGATACTTGACTGATGTTACCGCTTCCAAAGACTGGGCATTTTTTTTGTACTCGTTCATTAATGGAGATTTTCGCTTTGTTATACGCAGTAGGTTACATTTGCTAATATTGAGAGATAACTGCCAGTCATTACACCACGCATTTATTTTCTGCAAATCCTCATTGATTTGTTTACAACTTTCGTGTGATACTAGAAGGTGTACAGCTTTGCTTCCACCGTTTTTCCCCCAACATTTAAGGCTTTGATGAAACAAATTGGTTACACGTGTAACATTCAAAGTATTTTCATTCACTGGCCACTACTTTCTCCCATCTTTCAGCCAGTGTACCAATCCCGCGTCAAAAAAGTTGTTCATCTTTTGAAGCGATCCACGAATCAATCCAATGTGTGACTTCTTCACGAGATCACAAGTGTTGGTCAGACAGGCCATGCGCCATGGATCTAAACAGGTGATAGTCAGAGGGAGCAATGTCTGGAGAATACAGTGGATGGGATAGGACTTCCCAATGTAACATTTCCAAGTACATTTTGACGTCTTTTGCAACGTGGGGTCAAACCTCATAGTACACGACGCTGAGCTGGTCCCATCAAATGCAAAGCAAGATCTTGGAGCCATGAATATTCAGTTTGGCCGTCAATGTGGAAGCATGACCGGGATATCCCCACGATTTTTTGCATTTGGGGTTATTGCAATGAACCCATTTTTTGTCCCCAGTCACCATGCAGAAATCCCTTCCGTTTTTGTCTCTGAAGCAACTGTTCACAAACACACAAAGCCATTCAACATCTCTTGGTTTCAGCTCATACGGGACCCAAGTTCCTCCTTTCTGAATCATGCCCATAGCCTTGAGACATTTTGAAATGGTTTGCTTTGTCAATTCCACTAATTGTGCCAATTCTTCGTGAGTTTGATGCGAGTCTTCACTCAGCAATGTCTCCAATTCTGCATCTTCGAAAACATTCTCTCTTCCACCCCTATGCTAGTCAACAATGTTAAAATCACCATTCTTGAAGCATTGAAACCAGTCACAACACGTTCTTTCACTAATAGCGTCCTTACCATACGTACTTGAGAGCATTCGATGAGACTCAGCTGCTGTTTTCTTCATATTGAAACAAAACGGGAACACCTCGTGCAAATGAGGAGAATTAGGCTCGTAAACTGACATTTTCAATCAAGAAGAACTTTATGATGCAAACACAATGTTTGAATGAGGTTATGTTGACTGAAGTCCAAGCAAACTGCCTGATGTCTGTGATCTGTTTCTTTCGACCACTACTTACCATTGTCGCCACCTATCGGCAAACAGTGGAAGCAAAGTTGTACATCTTGTACTTTCCTCCAAACAGTCTAATGCCGCTGTCAATACCTGCAACCAGATTTTTCTATGTAAATCGTAAAAAGCAGCGGACCTATTCGCTACCCTGGGGCACACCTGATGTTACGCTTGTTTCTGCTGAAGTCTCCCAATTCAGAATGACATACTGCTCTCTGTCTGTTAAAAACTGTCTATCCAACTGCATGTGTCATTGGATAGACCATAAGCGTGCACTTTTTGGAGCAAGCAACAGTGCGGAACTGAGTCAAACACCTTTCGAAAGTCAAGGAATATGGCATCAACCTGGGAGCCGGTATCTTGAGCCTGTTGTATATCGTGCACAAAGAGAGCCAGCTGTGTCTCACATGACCACTGTTTCCTAAAACTGTGCTGGTTTCTGCAGATGAGCTTCTCAGAGTCTAGAAAGGTCATTATGTCTGAACACAAAATGTGTTCCATGATTCTGCAACAAATCAATGTCTGTGAAATTGGCCAGTAATTGCGTGCGACCGATTTTCTACCCTTTTTATAGACTGCTATGACCTGGGCCTTCTTCCAGTCCCGTGGAACTTTCCGCTGTTCCAATGATACCTGATAGATGATGGATAAGAATGGTGCTATATTGGTAGCAAAGTCAACATATAATCTTATGGGGATACCGTCTGGGCCAGATGCCTTCGTGGCATCTAAGGATCGTAACTGTTTTACAATCCCAGATACACGAAACACTATGTCCTTGCGTTTGTTCAGCTGAGAATTGTGGACTTTTCCATCAAAGTATGGGTAATGCACCTTGAACCTCACTTCCCTAAAGTTTCTACTGTTGCCCATTGACCCTCCTGAATTTATTACTATTAGAGTCAACTTTTAAGTTCCACACAAGTGTCCAACACGAGATAGTCATGCCCTGAATTGTAATTACACAAGGAATTTGTATTTTATTACAGGTGTCTACCACATCTTTTTTCTTCCAATCCTATGTCTAACATGAAATCCTTACAGTGAAAAACTTTTTTATGAAGTAGCAAAAGCAGGACTTCAGTCGCACTATCCTACCTTCAGCAATAGTATTTTGTGTGATCTATTCTTAAATGTGTTTGTTAAAAGTTTTGGATACCCTTATTGCTTCCAGTCAAAATCGCGAAGAACCAAGTTCCATGCATTAATATTTTATCTATTAGCATTCTTCTACCTTCACATTCTGCAAATGATAGAACTGATTAATAAGTACATGGATCAGTTATTGATCTCCTTACTTTTTATTGTGTATTCTAAATTGATTACGGCTAAACAGATGAAAAGATTCTCTAATTTTACATTCCCATTGCAGTAACTTTTACAGCCAAGGAATGAGAAGTCCTGAACTATTTCGATTAATTCATTGTGAATCTGAATTTTTATGGCTATGCTCTGTTTACTTTGCCTTTGTAACTGTGATGAGACACTTCATCTCTTTTAGTTTCTCTAAGGAAATTTGCCTAAACGTATTAAATGTCCTTAATGTTTCTCATAATCATTATTCATTTCTGGGTGAGACTAGTCAAACCAGCCTTTCTGTACATGTCATGTATATAAATAATGAAAATCACCTATAAGATTTGTAGAGATTTGTTTAATTTTCTTAGGATTTCTGAGTTATTCAGTGAATATTGGTATTATGGATTTTCATTTCCAATGCTTGTACTTTTAACACTTACCTTTCAATAGTCTGCACATGATGCTGAACATGTAAAAGGAACATTAGTTACATGTAAAATATGAATAACCTTGCAACAGAATGAATTTTCACTCTGTATCAGAATATGTACTGATTTAAAACTTCCTTTCAGATTCAAACTGTGCATCAGACCAGAACTTGCTTTTCAGAGGCAAATTCTCTGCTGACTGCTATCCTACATTTTAAATTGTTCACCTGCTCACCTTGTGGGACTAGTATTCTTGTGACGGCAAGTCATAAGTTATGCCGAGATAATTCAGTTGGTAGAGTGTTTGGCCACAAAGAGCAGAAGTCCCAGCTTCAAGTCTCAAGTCCAACACACAGCCTTAATCTGCCAGAAAGCTCCAAATCTTCCAATAGTTTGAGCATTCCTCTAGGACTTCTTTCGCAGAAATTCACAACTTTTAAAATTTTGCTGGCATATAATGCAGTACTTCTGCTCCTTCATCTGTGGTCATAGTACAGCTCTCCAATTCCTTGTTTTCTCACCAGCTGTTAGGATAAACATTGCCATATGGGAACTGTATATATTCGTACTTCTCAATGTTTTGTATTACTTGCTTAGGCAAGTCTCTTGACCATTTCTTTAGTGAACTGTTAGTAAATTATCTCTCTGTTTCTTTTTATATGTACATAGCCATATTACTAAGTGACTATCCCAGAACCTAGTACCATTTGTAGGTTGCTGTCTAACAGCTTCCAGGGGCAACAGAAATTTGATTTTCAGTATTTTGCATAATTGATGATCAAATTTAAAAATTTTAAATGCTATCATAATCTATTCAGTAAGAGGTATAAGCTTGTGTTTAAAGTTAAACACAGTAAGATAAGTATTGCTGTTAGAAAATGTGTTTTTCTTTTTTTCTTTCTTGAAGCAGAGTAACTGATGGTGCAGAAATAACTGGACTTTATGCATCCAGTATTTGAGAATGAGCACACTTTGTGACTTCCAACAGACTTTACACGTAATTGCTCTCGACACACTTTATAGAGTTTCTCACTGTGACTGCAAAGTTTTGCAATATAAAGCCAAAGAAATAAAAAAAATAGCTATGGTACATTGGTGATACCACTTCAATCATTTGTTAACAATGCTGTATATTAACCACAGATTCACATTTAGTATCACTAAAGTGTAATTTCAGTTTGATTATATAAGCAGTCTGCACAAGCCAACATTTCCACTGAAAATACCAAATATTTCCATCCTGTTAAACATGCTCTACCAAGTGTGGTTTCTGGTCAGAATTCATATAATGGTGTGAGATAGATCATGATTAAATAGCTCTGAATAGTCAGCTTTCAGATGTTCTTTTTGGACTGAGTACAGAAAGCACAAAACATGATTTGATTTATAATTGAGTTAATTCTTTGCATATTAGTGCAATTTCTGTTTCATTTGTCCACAAAAGCATAATTATTGAAGTAGAAAGCTTTAAGTTGCAGGTCTGGCCTTTTTTTCCTAATTACATACATCTGCTTGGTTTGCATAATGTTATTTGTGATCTCTTTTTAGTAGCAAAATTGTATTGTTTGGAATTTTCACATTTCATTGATGAAGAAAATTAATTCAGCATTAATTACAGTCCTCAGCAAAATAAATGTAGTTTAAATAAGTGTGACTGTGTACTGAAACAGAATATAAAATAGATGATTACATTTATATACATCCCATAAAATGCCAAAACATTGTCTTTAATACTTCTCTTCAGTATCTAAAGGTGCTAGTCTCTGTGGATTGTTATGAAGTATTTAATTGTTTTACTGTAATGTTTTTATGAAATAAAGCAGTGTAATGTATAACATATTTTCTTCTTATATGTTACTAGCAAACTGAATGATGGAAAGGCATCAGTCTACAAGGATTTCTGCCAGACCATGGACAAAAAACTCGAAGATTGCCTCCTGGAAGATCTTAGGGTAATACAACAGTTCAATAACACAACCAATTTTTACACTTTTTAGATTTTAATGTTTGTAAATAATGAATTGTTCATTCAGTTGGATATGTACATGCATCTCTAAAGTTAAATGAACAATGTGTTAACAACTGAGAAAGTTTCAGTGAATTTAAGATATGTTTCTCATTATTGTCATGAAATCATGTGGTTGACTGATGGAAACATCTGTTCTGCAGACACACAATTGTGGAAGGAGCCTATCTGAAGTATGAACAGAGGCCAAAACTATATAATCTTTTTAATGTTGCTGTTCAATTTTTTAATCACATTTATCATTATATGTTCATATTTCTAATGTTTTCACAATGTTTACTTTGAAGTTTTGAAGATATCAATAATAAAATACAAGGAGCCAAAGGTTATCTGCAACTTTTGCAGAAACTGTGGTGCAGTCTGTATAGTCATAGGATAAGGAGGAGAGGCAGTAATCAGAATGGAGGTGAAACAGGGTAGCAGTCTATCTCCCATTTTATTCAGTATATACACTGAGCAAGCAAATAAAGGAAACCAGGGAGAAATTTTGGAAGAGGAATGAAAGGTGAAGGAGGAAGAAATAAAAACTTATTGATTTGCTGATAACATTGTAATTCTGTATGTGACTGCAAAGTATTTATATTATCAACAGAATGGAATGAATAGGGTCTTGAAAGTAAAACAAGGTTAATTGAATGTAGCTAAATTAACTTGGGTGATGCCAAGGGAATTAGATTAGGAAATAAGACACTAAATGTATTTGATGACTTTTGGTACTTAAACAGCAAAATAACTGATGATGGTCATAGGGAATAGGATATGGTGGCAGACTGACAGTAGCAACAAGAGAGATTGACATCAACTGTAAATTTAAGTCATAGCAAGTGTTTTCTGGAAGTATTTATCCAGAGCGTAGCATTACGTGAAAGTAAAATGTAGGCGATAAGCTGTACAGATAAGAGGTGAATATGAGTTTGAAAATATGGTCTTACAGAAGACTGCTGAAGAGTAAACAGATAGGTAAAGCTTTGTTTTCTCCAAATTCACTTGACGTCAACATATAAATGAGGCAGGAGGAGAACCCCCTACTATCGAAGTAGTTGCTGTTATATGAGGTGGCTTGCTTGCACACAGCAACTGAACAGCTTTGTAACAGAACCAAACAGGGTTAGACAACAGCTACAGCAAAAACATAGATTGTAATCCAAATTATCAACAATTTGCAGTGACTTATTGAAAGAAGTTTTACCATACTTTACTGGAATATGAATATTTCAAATGACAATAAGATTCAATTTTCACTTGCACTGATCTGTCTTTAACTACCGATAAAGTCCTATATCCAATGCTCGATGACAAACATCACTTCCATAATGTTCAGTTTTGATCTTCCTTTGCGACAACTGAGACGCTCGCAGAGACTCTGTCCTGACACTGTCTTGTGGTACATGCTACTTAGTGGAGCTGTGTGTCTGTTGTAAATTCAACAAAATACCTAGGAATTACAATTACAAACAACTTTTATGGTAACAATCAAGTAGATAATGTTTTGGGGAAGGCAGAACAAATATTGCATTTTATTGACAGAACACTTAGAAGATGCAACAGGTCTACTAAAGAGCTTGCTTACAGTAACTTATTCATCCTCTGCTAGAGCATTGCTGTGCAGTATTAGGTTCTTACCAGGTAGGATTGATGGAGGACATCAAAAATGTCCAAAGAACAAGAGCTGCTCATTTTATATTTTCGTGAAATTGGGGGGGGGGGGGGGGGGTGTCATGGCTATGATAAGCGAATTAGAGTGGCAGTCATTAAAACAATGACATTTTTCACTATGGCAAGGTGACTTCATAATATTTCAGTCACCAACTTTCTCCTCTGAATGTGAAAATATTTTATTGTTGCCAACCTACATATGGAGAAATTGTAATAAAATAAGAAAAAGCAGAGCTTGTACAGAAAGATTTAAGTGTTCATTTTCCCCATGTGCTATTGGAGAACAGAATGGTAGAGAAGCAGCCTGAAGATGATTCGAAGAAGCCTCTGCCAGGCACTTAAATGTGAATTGCAGAGTTGTTATTTAAATGTATGCACATGTTGGCCAGGTGGATGTCCAGTTGGGAACTATTTGTGTGATGTAAGGCAGATGTGTAACATAGTCCCTGTCATGTGTACCCTCTCTGGAGTCCAACCATAACTATGTTGCACCTGAGTCATAGGCAGCTTGGCAGTCTTGTATGTAAGCTGTATCCTGTAACATCTGGAAGACACAGCATAGAGTAACTAAATACCATATTTACCTGAGCATAAGATGACCCCCTGTTTCTTAAGAGGCTGCTTGAGAAAATTTATTTTCTAACATATTCTGACTAATCAAAATTACAGTCTCAAAACATGGGAAGTCCATGTCGGAATATCAACAGTATTATGAAACATAGATTGGTACACACTGTAAAAATGACACGTTGAGTTGCAGTCGGGCACAATGAAAAGACTTTTACACATTCAGCCAAAGCCTTCTTCGGAAAGGAAAATGCACTTTCATTCACACAAGCAAGTAAATGTAATCACTATCTCCAGCCGCTCTGACCAGAATGCATCTGTGTCACGTCAATCAGAAGCAACAATCCGGAGTGTAATGGGGAAGGGGGAGGAATAGCATTGTACAGGTGGGGTCAGAGGAGTGAGCACTGCCTGGCAGTGTGTGTAGGGATTAGGTGGCAAGATAAAGCTGCCAGGCATGGGATTCGCAGGCTGTGGGGAAGGGAGGGGGAAGGAACAGGGAGCGGAAAATGAAAGAACAAAGAGGGGAAAAGACCAGTGAATGCACTGGCAGAGAGCAGCACAGAGTGAGAGGTTGGGGACTTGAAATGGGAGAAGTTGATAGGACAGAGGGGCGGAAACTGTTCGGTGAATGGCATGGGGACAGTAGGGTGCTGTAGGTTGAGGTCGGTATGATTTGGGGAGTGGAGAATATGTTGTAAGGCTAACTCCCATCTGCGCAGTTCAGAAAAGCTGGTGATGGAGGTGAGGATCCAGATGGCCCGGGTCATGAAGCAGCCATTTAAATTAAGCATGTTATGTTCAGCTGCCTGTTGTGCCCCGGGGTTGTCCACTTTGCTCTTGGCCAGAAATTGGTAGTGGCCATTGTCCTGGTGGACAGCAGTTTGGTAGTCATATCAATATAAAAAATCTGTGCGATGACTGTAGCAGGCTGTGCAGATGGGACTCATCCTTACAACACATTACCCTGGCCTCAGCCTATGGTAACCTGCTGTTCCTGCACACTACTCCCAACAGTTCCCATCTCCTCTGTCCTATCACCTCCTCCCAATTCGCACCCCTCATGTTCACTGCACACTGCTCTCTGCCATTCCACCAACCGGTCTTTTCCCTTCTCTGCTCCTCTCTTTTTCTCCCACCCCCCCCCCCCACCCCCCCTCACCCCACCACACCCCTCCCTCTCCTACAGACATCAGACTCTGCACCTGGCAGCCTTGTCCTGTCACCCAGTTTCTGCATGCTCCACCAGCCAGTGATGATGCTGACGACTCTCCCCCACCTGTACCCTGATATTCCTCCCTCTTCCCACCTCTTTGTGCCTGTCTGCAACTCGGCGTACCATCTTATGTGAGTAGCAATCTATCCTTTTTATAATATTGTCAAAGTTACAAAGTGTTTTGTTGATGTAAAGTACCTGCCTAAAATTTAACAATGTATCCATTCCAAACTTATGCCATTTGTTGATGTAACTGATAAGAGGTGAGAAAAGAGGCAGTGAATTTTCAACGGTGAAAATCAAACCCTTCCTTTCTTTGCTGTTGTCACAAATATTCAGCTGTTACATCTGAATATGTTTCAATTTCTGACATTACGATTAAGTTTGTGAGAAAACAGCTGTATTCACTGAATACATAGGGTATTTTGTATGTATACTGATATGAGAGTGTGACAATATTCCTTCGTCTGTTGCTTCCAAACATGTCATCTGCCAGCTGCTCTCTCATTGTCTATGTAGAACCAGCAGGTGATACAACCCCTTTTGTTCCTTTCATACCTTGACAACATTACTGCACAAAATACATAAGTATGCAATTGGCCCTTATCTAAACTTTTACCATCTCTGTGGTGTCACCCACAGAACAATGTCTCACGCGAAAATTGGTACCTCACAATGGCACCACAAGTAAAGATAGTCAATGCCGATGCATCAATCAATCAGAGACGTCAGCGTAGACACACCCCTATGCGCTTCCTTACGCTGCCACAGCTGGAAAGTATTTATGTCCGAGTGCAGTGCTGCTCACCCTGTGTCTATGTAATCAGCACATACTAGTAATCATCACTAATGATGACAGTATCTTCATAGCACAGATCCAGCTGTTTGCAGATAGAACAGTTATTCTGAATTTCATATCATGTTACAGACAGCTGTACTCTGTTGTGATTCTCTGATTCTGCGGTGAATGCCATGGTAATGTTATAAGTGTCAGCGATAGAATCAAATACAAGTCATCTGTATGACCACTAATTGTTTCCAAATTTAAGTATTTACCATGTTAGTGTGTTGTGTCTGTTTGACCTCCTCCTGAAGTACTCTAGTTGCTGCAATACACCACAGTCTCCTGTAGAAATAAATGCATACTATAGCTGATTATTCGTCCAATTTTAAGGTTAGTTCAATTCAGACTACAAATGGGGTAAGGCAAACTACAGTTTTAACTTGATAGGTATTCATAAAAAGCTGAGGTAAATGGTACAAATTCTCTTGGTTGGGAGTTTGATGACATTTGGTGCCGCTTCACCACTCCCCTCCCCACATTCTTCCAAGTTCTCAGGCAAGCTGGTATCACTGTTCCCCGTTCATTCCCTTACAATTTTTTTAAAATAAATAGTGGTGTTTTTTAGCTTCATTTGGCTGCTTGAGTAATTTTCTTCACAGTTCAACAAGTCTTGTTTTCTGCTCAAATCTTTTGATCACTTTGCGATCTAGTGACTTCTGTTGGTATTATCTCTATCAAGACGTGTCTTATTGTTTTAACATACTGTGGATTTTATTAACAAAAATAACTGTATTAAACACAAATTGCAGTGTCTCGGATGCAGGTCATATGTAACAATAATAACTACATGTACACAGCTACTGTACAGTTTACACTTAAGTGCCTGGCAGAGGGTTCATCCAACCACTGTCACACTATTTCTTTACCATTCCACTCTCGAACAGCGTGCAGGAAAAACAACCCCTTAAATCTTTCGTGCGAGCTCTGATTTCTCATATTTTATTAGAGTGACAATTTCTTCCTGTGTAGGTGGGTGTCAACAAAATATTTTCACATTCGGAGGAGATTGTTACAGACTTAAATTTCCTGAAAAATTCATATTGCAACAGAGGACGTCTTTGATTTAATAGCTGCCACCCCAACTTGCCTATCATATCTGTAACATTCTCTTCGCTATTTCGCGATAATACAAAGTGAGCTGCCCTTCTTCTTTGGACTTCTTCGATGTCCTCCATCAACCCTGTCTGATAAGGATCCCATACTACACAGCATTGCTCTAGAAATAACAGGACAAGAGTAGCATAAGCAGTCTCTTTAGTAGACTTGTTACATTTTCTAAGTATTCTGCTAATAAAACCTCTTTCGTTTGCATTGCCAACAACATTATCTATGTGGTCATTCCAATTTAAGTTGTTTGCAATTGTAATTCCCAGGTATTTATCTGAAATGACAGCCTTTAAATTTGTGTGTGTTATAATGTAAGCGAAATGTAAGGGATTCCCTTTAGTATTCATGTAGGTCACCTTGCACTGTTCATTGTTTATGGTCCATTGCCACTTTTTGCACAATACAGATGTATTGTCTAAATCATTTTGCAATTGGTTTTGGTTTTCTGATGCGTGTACTAGATGGTAGATGACAGCATAATGTCCTAACAGTGTAAGATGGCTGCTCTCTCCTAAATCATATATATAGATTAGACACTGCAGAGGACCTATAATACTTCTGTGGGAAATGCCAGATATCACTTCTGTTTTATTCAATGACTTTCCAGTTGCACAGCTGAGATTATTCTCCACAGGCATGCAGTTTGATTAGAAGCTGCTTGCAAAGGATGGTATCAAAAGCCTTTTGGAAATTTAGAAATATCAAATCAGTTTGAGACCCACTCTCAATAGCACTCATTACTTCGTGAGTATAAAGAGCTACTTGTATATCATCAGAATGATATTTTCTGAATCTGTGCTGACTATGTGTCACCAGATCATTTTCCTTGAGGGAATTCGTAATGTCCGAACCCAGTATATGTTCCAGAATCATGCAAATTGACGTCAGTGATATGGATGTGTAGTTCATTGGATTACTTGTACTTCCCTGATTGAGTATTGGTGTGACCTGTGCAACTTTCCAGTCTTTTGCACATCTGGCACTCTACTATCTGTAGCATGGGTCTAGCTGCTGTAATTTATTCTCATGATAGAAATTACTGTCAGTTTAATATGATTTATTTTGTTTATTAGGGATTTCTTGTTTGATTAAATTTCTTTCTTATTTCATGTAAATTTTACAATTTTGTTTCTAAATTGATTAAAAGTGGTAACATTGTTAATCATTAACATAAAATGTGGAAAAGGATTGAAATATTCATTTTCAGTCCATGTGGTAAATCATTACAGTCTGTCATAACTAAATAAAATATAGCACCAGATTCATAGTCAAGTAATATTTTTCGAAGAACAACATCGTTACTTTTGACTGGTAGCTTTACTTAAAAGTCAGCGTAATTATTTATATGTGCATACATGGCAACACTGTTTGGGGATTTCTTCAAGTACAAGAGAATCCAGGTGATAGGATTTAGTGCTATTTCCAACTGTGTTTTGTGAAACTGTCCATTTTTAAGCAGAGCTATAGCTTGTTGTTGTGGCTTGTTTGTAATTTCCCTCCTGGTCACCGACACCACATCAAATGTCAAGTGATTGTATGAGAATACTCAATACCGTATAGAGCACTGTGGCTTATTGGAAAATCTCAATCCCGTTTGAATGCAGGTATCGTTTGCCCAGCCCTAAAAATAAGTCTTTATGTGACTACAGTTGTCAATGCTTCACCTGTAAACATATTAATCTACTAGCAAACCTAGCAATGCTTTGAAATTGCTAAATATGTCCTGGAATTGGACAGACATTGTAAACTCCAGCTCCGGCCCTTCCTCTGTGAACATGTTCCATTTATTGTAGACCTCAATGGTAGTCATAACTGATTCCCATGTTTCCTGGCTCAAACAGTGTCTTAGTGTAGCAATGTTGTTTGCAGATAGTATTCGCCTGTGCTCGTACGTTTTTCTTGGTTTGAATTTGGTTTTACATTTTAGCACTAGTGTTTGACCTAAATGATCTGAGAGGTGACAATTTATGACATCTGTTGAAATGATGTGGTCATAATGTCTAATAACATGATCAATTGAACTACTATGTGTGTTAGCTATTCTTGTGGGTACTTGACAAGATTTACACTTCTACAGTGTGACATTAATTTACTTAAAACTCCATCAAGTGATTTCAGAAAAGCATCAAACTTTCCACGGGGGGATCTATATACACCTATGACATAGAAAGGAACATTGCAAAATGTGAGTTTAAGAATTGCAATTTCGAAATCTTTGTCATCACAGAAATTGTTCCCCCATAGCACTTTTTCTGTTGTGCTTGTGAATTTACAATTTCTTGTGTAGATGGCATCACTACCTTTATTGTGTGTCCTACAGTAGAAAGTAGCTAGGTTGCAGCCTTTAAATTTGCAATATTGAATGTTGTCCATTGTTTTCTGGTGTTCTGTAACTATTATTACATGTGGAGATAGTACTGTGATAAATGATTCAAAAGCATCTATTTTGTTTCCTAAAACCCTGTACATTATAATGTAAAAGTGATAAATTATTCTTGTGTGGACTGAAGTCTGTTTGAGACACATATGAAACACTTACTCTTGCATCTGGTGTCGCACTGGTGGAAGGTTTTATTGTACTAAAAAAACATTGCTCTAGTCCTGCTGATGTATTGTTTTACTGACCTGGCATTTCATGGTTGATTCTCCCAAGTATTCATTATTTTTATCCTTGAGAGGGATGGGCTCTGTAGCACACTGCACATTCATTTAGCTGTTAATTACTTCTTGGATCCGTGTTGTAACTAAATCTTTCCCTTGTCTGTTGAGATGTAAGCCATGGAATGTGTCAAGTCTTCTTCCTACACAGCTTATGTCCACAATGTAACATTTTTGGATCTTATGCCCATATTTAGGATCTTTATTTATACGTGACCGGATTGGCAAGTCATGTCAGTGTGAAACAGAGATGATGATTACGTTTGAGCTTCTCAGCTCATGTAGCCTTCTTTTGAGTGAGATCACCAGGTCTATCATTTAATCTCCTTGTATGCTTCATCACATTCTTAGGACCCTACAAATGGGACCTCTTTCTGGTGCCACTGGTTTAGAGGTGTGAGTTGGTTTTTGCTTAATGAATTTTATGCTATAATTGATTTTATCAAGTATTTACTGAATTTATCATAATTTGGTTGCTGTGAGCCATCTATCTCCCTCTCTGCTGCTTCCCAATGCTTCCCACCACCTCCTAGTGCCCTGCACATGTCTTTTCACTCACCACAGTCCTTCCTTCTTACACTTTACCCATAGTAACCTATTCAGGCAAACTCTAATAAACAGTATTGATTATTACTACTACTTATTTAACAATTCCACTATCAATATAGCACTGTGAAGAAAATATAAATACCGAGTAAATTATTTTGATTCTCATATAGAATTTTTTATTTCTTAAAATACTTTTTGAAACCTAATCAATACTTTGTATAGAAATGTACCCATGTTTGTAGTTTACTGTAGATAACTGTCATGTAAATGACGGATTTCAGAGTTGTATCAGCAACTCACATTACTCTAAATGTTATTCCTGATATTTGTTGCTTGCAATTAATTTTGATTTCTTGGTGGCTTACAGTTATGCCAGGAAGAAGATGTGAGATTACTTGTGTGGTTGCTGCCTGAGGTATATGCACAGTTTCCTGCAGTCGCCGTGGGCAATGCTCAACTGCTGCAACTAGTTGTATCTGCAGTAGATGCCTTGCAGTTACAGGAACTTGTCTGTCATATTCTCCAAGGACGCCTCGTAATGTTTCGACATGATGGATTTCGTGCTCTTCTTTCTGCATCACTTTCGTGGGAGACTTTCGAGCAGTACTGTTTGTGGCAGCTTGTAGCAGCACATGGCATTCCAGTTGACTACATACTACCCATTCTGCCACGCCTGGAATTCACAAGACACGCTGAGGCTTTGACTTCTATTCTTTTAATGCTGAAGCAGGAAAGGTAATCTCCCACATTTTCTGTAAATTCGCAGCCACTTTTTTATTTGTTTCTGTATTTTTTTACATATTGTACATCAAAACTTGGTTTATATATTATTTACACGCATCCAGAAACATCAGCTGTTATGTGGCTCTCAGCATTAGTACGTAGTTGATGCTCTTATCAACCCATATGACTAGTCCTTCTATTGTACTGTAACTATGAAAAATGTATTGAAACCTTATGTAATGGAACAGTGAAGAGGGAAAGATATCTTAGGCTTTTGAGACAAACCATCTGCAGTAGCTGCAAAAACATAAAAGTAGTCTAGATTTTGTCAAATCCTTGCTGATGTGATTGTGGTAAAATGCAATGAGAAGTGGAAGCAGTAGGGAAAAAAACAATTAATAAGTGGGACTGAGACACTACAGATTATTGCTGGTTAATAACTGGAATTCAGATTTGCCCAAAAGATAACCATGTCACAAAAATAATATGATAGAAAAGATAAAAGCCAGATGTACAGGATGTTTCATGTATGATGCAAGTGCTGGTGCCTGCTACTGCTTGGGAACCAATACTGAGGAGGCAGACTCTGATCATCACGTACACTCTACCTCATTTCTTGGACTTTGGCAGTATCACAAGAGGTGCCTGGGGGATGTTGCTAAGCCATGTCTTCACAATATCCTTTTTTCCAGAAGTGCTAGTTCTGCAAGTGTCACAGGAGAGCTTCTCTGAAGTAAGACAAGGTAATGCCAGAATTAAAGGAATTAAAGCTGTGAGGATGGGTCATGAGTCATGC
The DNA here is from genome assembly GCF_023864345.2 of Schistocerca serialis cubense. Classification (NCBI taxonomy): domain Eukaryota; kingdom Metazoa; phylum Arthropoda; class Insecta; order Orthoptera; family Acrididae; genus Schistocerca; species Schistocerca serialis. The sequence continues at coordinate 410,696,563 of NC_064644.1, read as the reverse complement.
TTGGGTAGTTCAGTCAGTAGAGCATTTGTCCATGAAAGGCAAAGGTTGTGAATTCAAGTCTCAGTCTGGCACACTGTTTTAACCTGCCAGGAAGTTTTGTATCAGCACACACACTGCAGCAGAGTGAAAATTTCACTCTGGAAACATCCCCCTGGCTGTAGCTAAGCTATGTCTCCACAGTATCCTTTCTTACTGGAGTGCTAGTTCTGCAAGTTTTGCAGGAAAGCTTTTGTGAAGTTTGGGAGGCAGGATCTAAGGTACTGCCTGGTGGAATCAAAGCTGTGAGGACGTGTTGCGAGTTGTGCTTGGATCGCTCAGGTAGTAGACCATTTGCCCATGAAAGGCAAAAGTCCCGAGTTTGAGTCTCGATCCGAAATAAAGTAATGCTTTATCAGGAGAAAGAAGCCTTTCCGTTTCAACCTCTCTGTCACAAATGGACTGGCATCTCAATTAGTCAGTCAATGCACTACCATTTCTTTATTACATTTCTGTTCAATTTTGTCTCATCTGTGTGTGCAGATGCTACTTACACACCAGTGTGAAGTATTAAATGGCACAATGTTTTTCTCAAACTTATTTCCAGGGCTGCTCCTAATTTGTCTAGTTCAGCTAAAACTAATATGGCACCTGCCAAACTTTGAGGAGTCGGCTGGAGCATAGGTAGTGAGCAGAGCTTTTGGATGCAGTGCTTATGCTGTATGTAAAACACTCTCTATTAAATGTTAGAAAATAAGGAAAAGGAATAAGGAAGGGGAAAGAGTAACAAACTTTTGTGCTTCATTGTTATCTGTACAGCATCATAAACATGTCCGCAAAAGAGCAATTTGAGAAATAACTTCAGCTGCTCCAAATGAAGGCAACTAGTGTTGAGCTTATATATACAATACTTACCAACATATTGTGATTTCATTTTAAAAGGAGTCTTCATAATTAAATTAATAAGATGAGTGCCAACTTGGAATGTGAAAAGTTTATGGTTAACTGAACAACTCTGAAAAAATAGAAAGGAGGAGGTAAGTAGTTTTGGCCCCATCTAATTTTTGATTTAAATTGTCCCATAAACCTGAAGCAGCTCAATACTTGGTCATATGTGACTTAACCCATCAACACATCTGTAGTAATCAAGTAGAACACGAAACATATCCAAGTAACACAAATATGGCTTTAATCATAAACTTCTGATCAGTAATGGAAATAAGACTCTTGTGACTCCACATGTAACAAGACAAAAGAATTGCACAGAAGGTGCAACATAACCGATACACAGAAGGCAGCCTGTAGTGGCCAGCCTAAGCTAATACATTTGGCAGTTGATTTAAGTACACACACACACACACACACACACTCACGATGACACTACACTCGGCGTACTCACATACACACGCACTAGTAGGAGGATAGAGCAGCTTCTTATCCCTAGCTTTTAATAACTTTGTTTTCCTTTATGGTGGAAGCGGCTTTCATTTCAAAACACGGTTGCAGTGATATTTTGTTGTTGTTTTTATGTGTAGACTTATTTTATTATTGGTATTCGACATAAAATGACTTGGGCATAGAGCAAAAACACATCTTAACTTAAAATTTGAGTGTTGATAATTTGCACTATAATTAATCAAAATAAAAGGTCAAAATTTTTGCTCTAACTGAGATCCTTGGATTTGTATTTTCTCTTTATATTGAAAGTAAGTAGATGAAAATCCACTTTTTAAGCTAAGCTACACAGGAGTCAAACAAGGGCCCTTACCTTTCTCCAGAAATATTATTTATTGACCTTTAACCTTTCTGAACAGCGTTACACCTCTCTCTACAAAGAAAAGAAGTGAGAGAGAAAATCTAGGAAGATGGATGGGAGACAAAACTACTCTAGAACCAATAGGTCCTCACAAAGTAGAGTTTGAAAACAGTGAAATATGGTATTTCAATTCTACTGTCTTTAATTATGTGTTGACATAAACAGGGCTGCTGATAATCAAAATTACTTAAAGCATTGCTAAAGTAATGAAAACAATTTTCTGTCCCAGTCTCACATTCCGATTTATCATTTCCATGCATCCCCTGAAGATTCAAAGAGACAGGGATCAATGCTTCTTTTCCTCAAGATACTTTTCAAGTTTTAGCAGGTTTTTTATTATTCATTCTTGAAGGGGCAATCAAGTGTATTCCAGAAAACAATAAATGACCAGTGTTCTGATAGTTCTGAGTAAGACACCTTAACCAAAACACAAGCAGAGCAGAATTATAAGATAATCATTCTGAGTATAAAAGTGGAAAGCCTCTCAAGATCAAGAAGAAAAGACACAGCTCCACAGTTGAAAAGAAATCAGTTGAAATGATAGCCATGTATAGACTCAGTATACTAATGATTTAAATGATGAAAAAAAATAAAGGTAACTATTCAGCCATAGCACACGAGAACAGAGTGACTGAGGGCTGGGAGGTAGAGTCAGCAAAGGAATGGGATAGGAATGTGTCACATGTCAGATCACTCACAAGCTGGGACAGGGAGTCAGGTGCGGCACACAGTGGATTGGAAGGGGGATGGAACAGAAGAAGAGGGAGAATGTGGAGAGTGATACGTGAGTGTTAAGTAGACTGAATGGAATGGGGCAGAGTTGGGGGCACAGATGTGGAGGTAGGTGAGAGGGGTAGAGTCTTGTGGAGCTAGATATTAGAAAGATTTTGAGAGTGAATTACCATCTTTGTAATTCATAGAAGCTGGTATTTTGTGGGAGAGGGTGTTCCATATGGCACAGGTTGTGCCCATTGAAGTTGACCATGTTGTGCTCAGCATTGTGTGTTACTGCTGGGTGTCAGATAGTTTGGCAGTGGACATTCGTTCTGGTGGACATATTGTATTCATGCCCACATTAAAGGCCTTGCAAATATGAAATGACTGTTTTCGCAGGTCTCTCCCTGCTACTGCTGGGATAAGATATACTTGTGGCAAGACTGAAATAGGATGTGCTGGGTAGGTGCATAGGACAGATCTTGCACTTGGGTCTTCCACAGGGATATAACCCGTGTGGTAAAAGGGTGGGAGTAGGTGTAACGCAAAGAGAGATAAGGACATTTCATAGGTTGGATGGATTGTGGACTCAAGGCAATAAGGTGGATGCAGTATTTCTTGATTTCCAAAAAGCATCTGATTCAGAACTGTATCATTGTTTATTTTTAAAAAAGGTTGGATCATTACTAGTGAGGGCATAACTTGTTATTTGGATGGAGAATTGTTGACAGGTGTAGAAGTAACTTCAGACATGTCCCAGGGAACTGTATTGCACCCCTTCTTAAGTTGGGTGTATCAGTTACCCAAAAATTCTCCTCACAGTTTTGCACCACCCACCACATCTTCATCTATTTTCTCTTCCTTTTTCATAATATTGTCTTCAAGTTACTTTCTGTTATATAGCCCTCCCATACATTCCTTCCACCTTTCAGCCCTCTTTTTTCTGCCACTTGGTATCTGAAGTTTTCTGCTTCTCTCTTCTCCAAAATTTTTCTTTAAAAGGCAACAAATATGTTGTTGAAGTGTTGCCATGGTTCACATTTTTAATTATATTGTCTTGCTTTTAACAAGAGTTGCAAAAAAAGTTTTATTTTTTTTCTTTTCAGTTCCCTATTCTTCTGTAACTATTTTTTAAGTTTACAGAAGAAAACAATTAAAATTTCTTTTCTTCTGTTTGAACACTGTGTGTTGTGTAAATGAGTTATGTAATAAAATTTGAGTGTTATGTTTATTCTGTTGTTTTTTTTTCTGAAAATAATCTGTACTCACATTGTTCCAGGCCAACAGAAGAACTCCTTCGGGTAATTCTGTCAAGAGAAGTACGAGGTGGGGATATGTTTGTTGTGTCAGCATTACGATGTTGGTGCCGTGAGCACGAGGAATTGTTATGTCGTCTTGTTGCTCAGCTACTGACACCAGTTGGAGGAACAAATTCATCACCTGGGAAACGAAAACGTGGTGGTGGGAATCAGCAACCAGGAGGAAAACCATCACCGAGTAGTGGTACCCCTCCTGTAGAGCAGGTACTCGGGCATCTCGACCATTTACGGCAATCCTGCAAACAAAATGGTTGCCGACTGTATGGGTCAGAGGTGGTACAAAGAGCCCTGTTGCAGGTGAGAGACTTTTGGTGTTCAACCAATTCAAGTTTTGCAAATAATAACTTTTTATTTTTCACAGTCTCAACTGCAATTAGTAATGTAAAAGACAGAATGCTGACCAGTATGTACCTTCAGGGGGCAAAATATTTAGTACTGCTGATATAGATATGTATAAAAATAAAAGTACATGATGCTGCACTGAGCTCTCAGAACCATTAGTTTCTTCCTTGGGGAGGAGAGAAGAATAGGTTGCGAAAGGGCAAGCTACTCAGGCTCCAGGAAGAGGAGGATGCAACTGTAGCTGTCCTTCTGAAGCTAAGTGCTGGCCATAAACTCTGTCTCATTTAATAGTTTTCTCAATTGAATTTTCCTTGTGATATAATTAACTTTGCAATGTTACTGGCATCAGAGAAGGAAAAATGAAGCTGTCATGTAGCACAACATGACATAACATTACATACAGATTGTGCTATATGACAGCTTCATTTTTCTGAGTATGGGCTAGTCAGTAATGTATTTTTCCCTGTTTGTACAGACCTGATGATGGTTGCAGTAAATTTAAGCTGTGAATCCTGCAAAATTATTAGTTGTGGTTGTGAAAAGAAGCAGGTATAAGTCAGTGTATAATCACTGACACTATGAACAGTATGTCTTGTTTCATAAATATTTGAAGAATTAAAATCATGTATGCAGAGTAGCACACACTCATTCTACAGAAGTATTACTGGGTAATTACTTAGCTGCTGGAAAACTAAGTATGACAGCTTAGCAATAATAATCACTTATTTTTATGTACTGTCAACTGTTCAATGAATTCTCTGTATAAGTAAGATCTACTGTTAATAGCTAAGACCTACTTAATCATGTAGTAACAGCTTGAAAGTTACTTATGAAATTCAGGTTCCTTCTGATTTTATTAGAAAAATGGCACTTACAATAATTTTACAGTGATGTCAAGTATGTTTTGAAACACAGAGACACAGGAGGATGGGATGGGGTACCAGTTAACTCCAGGGTTATCAGGTCCCTTTTTTATTGTTGGATGTCACTTAACCAAAAACAAACATAAAAAATAAAGTGTCACAAAAATAAGACTGGAAAAACTGAGATGTAGATAGCAGAGGAGAGGGAAGTTTGCAAAGGAAATAAATTAGAGAAGGGGAGATGGGACTGAAAAGGGAGAAAAAAATAGACAGCAGCAGGAGGAACAGGCACAAATTAGGGCTGAATGACTGACAGTTACAGGCACATGCTAAGGTTATTCTTTCCTTTATTATTCTGGAGTACTTTCTATGCAGGAAAAACTAGCTACATTTTGAAGTAATCACAGCTTCTGCTGTTTTGTTTCAAAATATGCTCTTTTTGTTAGTTTCCATTTATAAGGCTCATTTAGAGTCAATTGGGAGTAGACATTGATAGCAGGTAGCCTAGGAGATGTTGCGCTTTGAAGACAGTCATAGAAATATAGGAATGACTGAGAAGAAATTTAAGGTTTTATGGATTTAGAGAGTGAGGAAAAGCTATAAGAGTTGATCGGAGGAAAATAATGTGTAGCAAGGATCTAGTTTGGTACTGGGACTTCAGGAAGTCGTAGCCAAGGTGACAATTTTGTTGATGCATCCACGTAGGACTATATATAGTGTAATAAACGTCCCTCTACTGTTGTTTTTATGGATCTCCTTTGTTACAATCCAGTAAGGTAATACAGGAAACCTATTTGTAACTGAGGAAGTGACCTGCAAAGATGAACATGCCCACTAACTGCAGTTTTATACAATCAACATAAATCTTATTTGAGGCACATGTAAGAATGAAAATAACAACATATTGCAATGCAAATGCCTTTACTTTTGTACTAAAAGGCAGTTCATATCTGTAAACCAAGTCTACACTGAAAATATTGCTTTAACAAGTACATTTAAATATGGACATATTCTCATTTGCCGAAACATTTTGGACATGTTCAATGCTGAATGATTTCCAAAAGTGAATGTGTTGTTTTCTGAAAACAACTTAAATCCTATTGTATAATGCTTCTTACACTACATCATATTTGTAACAATTTAGTATGTGATATCATGGGAAAAAATTATAAACTGCCAACTGTAACATTATAAACTGCCAACTGTAACATTGATATTCAGTGTTTTAGTAAAAGTTCTGATTTTATCGTTCCTTCGCAATTATTTAAAATGCTTCAAATCACCTATAACAGAATACAGTGATGTAACAGTGGCATTTCCTGTTGTTAGAACAATTCTTTGTGGTAACTGTTACACTTAAACATATAAACCAAAAGCATCTACATATTCACAAGCAATTTTCTCTATCTCTGTATTGAACAACATGGGACTATTGTAAATGATAGATGTATACCAACTTATGTCCTGTTGTTTTTGCCAGTCATCTCTAAAAGTAGTTTACAGCAAGCTAGCAACATCTTTCTTCTTGTCATCTGAGATTGTGTGGCTGAGAAGTACTGCAGCTCGTGGTTAAGAGAAGAAATTTGTAATTGTCCATCTGCATTTCTAAAGAGACTTTTGCCCTTGTACATAATGCTGAGACCTCTAGGATGCAATCACTTCCATATCAATATGAGTGTTTCACATAGCATCATACTGGTATGTGAAAATTCATTTCCTTTCACTTCTGTGATCTAAATTTCATAGGCCCTCTGATAGGAATTTAATGTCTATTGCTCTCCATTCTTTAACAAGGTTTCTTACTTCACCCACTGACTGGTAGAGCTCATTACATTCCTCTTATGTTACAAAAATTGTCCTTTGTATAGAAGTTTCAGTACTCTACCAAAATTGCAGTCAATAGGTAATAACTATGTCCTCATAATAGTAATTGTTAATATTAGTACTACGCAGTATTATTATGAGGGAGCAAAGAAGTATAAACTGATCCTAACTGCTCCTCTGTGTGGGAATGTCGACTGTGACTGAAATGGAAATCACCTGACTGGAATCAGAATCTCCTATTGGCCACAGTGAACTAGTTCTTCTCTGCATGAAATGTATATGTAGAAAGGATTGTGTTTGCTGTGTACCAGGCTCATACATGGCAAATATTCGATTTCACTTAAATTGTGTAATGAATTTAAATTCTGCTTATCTTATATGCACTATTCCACTCCATATCTCTCTCTCTCTCTCTCTCTCTCTCTCCTTTTTTTTTTTTTTTTTTTTTTTTTTTTTTTTTTTTTTTTTTTTTTTTTTTTTTGTGGACACATTCACCTGTGCATGTCACTGTCACAGTTATGGAAGGCAGTCAAATGAAAACCGAACACCTGCTGTAAGGAAACCATGGAATGATTCCATTCAAAAATAATCACCACATGCATTAAGACATTTATCACAAAGGGAGAAAAGACAGTCAATTCCTGTTTTGTAGAACACGGTTTGCTGCTGACAGATCCACAATTGCACCCACTCCTGTCTTCCTCGCCAGACTGAAACCAACATCCATGCATGTCTGTCTTCAACTTGCCAAAGAAGTGAAAAACACACAGTGAAAGATCCTGGCTGTATGGAAGATGTTGAAGTGATCCCCAACCAAATCCCTCATCTCTAGCCTTTGCCTAATGGGCAGTGTGGGAGTGGGCATTATCATGCAACAGGATGATTCCATCCAACAGCATTCCAACAGCCTAAGGGCAAACAGCAAAGCCAGCAGTGGAAACATCTCACCCACCAAACAAATCCAAAGCTATTCACACAAGTTCCAGTAAGACCCTGATAACTTTCTTCTTTGACTGCAGGGGTCCTCAGCTGTTGAGTTCCTTGAGCGTGAAACCATTGTCAGTGCACTGTCAAAACACCAAGGAATGGTGTCAGATGGAACCATTTCTGTTGCACAATAATGCCCGTCCTCCCACACTGCCAATCAGATGAAGGCTATAATTTAGAGATTTGATTGGAAAACACAGCAACATCCTGCATATATTCTGTGTTTTCCATCATATGTTTTTCATACTTTTGGCGAGCTGAAGAAAGACATGAGTGGACGTCAGTTTCACTTGGACAAGAAAGTGCGAGAGTGGATGAGGTTGTGGATGTCGTTACACATGTGGTGATTACATGTGAATGGAACCATTCCATGGCCCATTGTGATGGGTGTTCAGTTTTCATTTGACTGCCCCTTATAGATTGGTTGCACAACCGATAAACATGAAACCACTTTGCAGTTCAGCATTACTGAAATTCTGCTTTCTAAACATTTTTGCTCAAAAGTAACACTTCATATACAGCTTGGGGAGTGAACAGGGCTCAGTTATAAGACACTGCTGTTTCCCAAGATAGGGAGACAAACATTACTACAACATTGAAGATTGTGGGAAGACACTTATTAACTCCGGTGTTATCTGTATCCATGACCATTGTATAAATATTTCAGATAATTTTTCACCATCATGTATGAAGTTCTGGGTTTGGTTTCATCATCAACTTCATCAGCTCTACTTAAAATACAATGAAATGAACATTTTCCAGTGGTGTGTAGTTAATATTATTTATTATGATTATTATGATTAAGAATAAATGGTGTTAATTTTAAAATGTAGGCTCAACCAGCTTTCACAATGTAAAAGCACCAAAATTGATGTATTTCAAAGGGGCTAGCCACCATTGTCAGAATTATTCCACTGGTATCCAATAAAAGTGATAAATCTTTATCCTTATTGCTTTCATAGGATTCTTGCAAAATAATTCTGATGATAGAGGCTTCCTCTTTTGAAGTGCGTCAATTTTAGTGCTTTTGCATTTTGAAAGGTTGTTGAACACACATTTTAAGATTGATTTTAACAACCACCACCTCATATCTGACATGGATGATACCAAGTAAACTGTGTTTATTGTTTGTGTTGCATTCAATCTTACCAAATGATTAGCACATTTAACAAAAAGAAATACAAATTTTCTGTAGTGTAATTTGTATTCAGAAATTTAGAGCAGCGTATAATCCAATAGTTGTTTTAGTTATTTATGCAGTTGAAGTTTTAACACTACAGTGCTATATTCTAATTGCAGGCACAGTCCCAGTGCAGTGATCCACAGAGGAAACGTTTCTCTGACCTCTTTGCCCTTGCTGAAGTAGAGGAACTGGAACCCCGGGGTCGGAGAGGAGGTGGGGGAGGGGGTGGTCGTAAACCAAGAGGGAAAGGGAGGCAAGCAACTCGACCATCTGATTCCTCAGAAGATTCTAGTGAGGTAAGAAAGTGGTCAAACCTTGTACATTTTAAAGTTTTTTAATGTGTGAATCTAGACAACTGTGCTCACATAATTGGAGTTGGAACTGATCTTGTCAGCATGTTTTTCATAGAATACTGTGGTTAATGTAGTTGTCCCGGTACACTGCTCTTAAAGTTCTCACCATGGTGGTGGGAGATGAATGTCCATATGACAGTATAAGGAAAAGATAGTCTGCTACACACACAGATATATATATATATATATATATAAACAAAGATGAGGTGACTTACCGAACAAAAGCGCTGGCAGGTCGATAGACACACAAACAAACACAAACATACACACAAAATTCAAGCTTTCGCAACAAACTGTTGCCTCATCAGGAAAGAGGGAAGGAGAGGGGAAGACGAAAGGAAGTGGGTTTTAAGGGAGAGGGTAAGGAGTCATTCCAATCCCGGGAGCGGAAAGACTTACCTTAGGGGGAAAAAAGGACAGGTATACACTCGCACACACGCACATATCCATCCACACATACAGACACAAGCAGACATATTTAAAGGCCAACAAATGTCTGCTTGTGTCTGTGTATGTGTGGATGGATATGTGTGTGTGTGCGCGAGTGTATACCTGTCCTTTTTTCCCCCTAAGGTAAGTCTTTCCGCTCCCGGGATTGGAATGACTCCTTACCCTCTCCCTTAAAACCCATATCCTTTTGTCTTTCCTTCTCCTTCCCTCTTTCCTGACGAGGCAACCATTGGTTGCGAAAGCTAGAATTTTGTGTGTATGTTTGTGCTTGTTTGTGTGTCTATCGACCTGCCAGCGCTTTTGTTTGGTAAGTTTCATCATCTTTCTTTTTAGACATATATATATATATATATATATATATATATATATATATATATATATATATATATATATATATATATATACAAGAACATCTCACACGTACATGACTGCCATCTGCAGCAGCTTGAACGGGTCCAAGCTCCTGTAGATGGCAGTCGTGTGTGTGAGATGTACTTGCTTGTGTGAATGAACGTGTGTGTGTTTCCTTTTTGAAGAAGGCTTTGTCTGAAAGATGATGTGTAACTGTCTTTTTGTTGTGCCTGTCTACAACTCAATGTGTCATCTTTACAGTGAGTAACAATCTGTCTTTTCCTTATGTTGTTGGTATTCCAACCTGCAGTTTCCATTGTTTGAACTTCCATGTGAAATTTTTTAACTTACTAATGGCCTGAAAGTGTAGTACATTTTTCTGTCTTCATTATATTAGGGTCACCCAGGAAATAATGTCTGACATTTTTTTGTTATACAATTATATATTACACACTTGAAATAATGTTGTTTTATCTACCCACCCAATTTTTCCATGTAATCTCCTTCCAGATCTATGACTATCTTCCAGAAAGACAAAAGGAAACGTACATCCCGTTGGTACCAGTCATTGTTCTGGTCACGAAGCCACTTCTTCACTGCACAAATCATGTCCTTGTCACCCTCAAAAAGTCTTGTGCAAATGCTATCTTTTAATGGTATGAAAAGTGGAAGTGTGAGGCAGTTAGGTCAGAGCTGTAGGGTGGGCTGTATAACACAGTCCAACAGTATTTCGCGATATGTTCAGAAGTCCTCAAACTTGTGTGAGGCCAAGCATAATTGTGTTGAACTGAAACATTCACAGGGTGGTTATGGCACTGAAGTCAGTATAAACATTTAGTGTGATTAATGTGTTCACATATGCTTCTGCACTGTTGGTACTGCCTTTGTGGCATCATATCAATGAGAATCACATCCTCACAGTCCCAAAACACAGTCTTACTGACAGAAGCTTTGAGTTTTCTTTTGCACTGAAAATGGTAAACCCAGGTTTCATCACCCATCACAGTCTGGAGCAAGAAAGCCTCCTCTCAGCATCAAAATGTTGCAACAACTCGGAGCAAATGTTTTTTCTCCGAGTTTTGTGTTGCACAAGACAGCATGTAACTCATCGTGCACAAACCTTTGAGTATCCGAGAATTTGCTGATCAGCAGCAGCAGCAGCAGCACCACCCAATGCCAAGACGTGATGCAGTGATCCTTGAGAATGAGATCATCAGCATGTTGGTCTGTTATGTGTCTGGCATGACAGCTGTGGACGGTCTCTCTGGTTGCTGTGAATCAGGGGACTCTGGCAAACTGCCTTCTGATGGCCTCACCCCCCTGTATCGAATGACTCACTGTACTGCTCTCGACTGCAGATGCTCCACAGACTTAAAACAAATGTTCCTGAATATTCGCAACAGTTTCTTTGTGTGCAGTGAGAAATTCAATGATGTCATACTGCGTGTACATCTTGAACCAGTGTCATTGCTGCAGCTACAGTGTTTGTCAGAGGAACTGGAAATTTTGCTTTCACCCTAAGGAAGCTTCAAAGAATTCATACGTAATGTCTCACTTTAACAAAATTGTTGTGTGCTGAGGGAAAAATGTGTGGCATTATTTTCTGGGTGCCCTCGTAGTATAATGGCCTTTATTTCTATTGAGATACTAAAAATATCTATTTGCTACTGTATTTAGGTAAGTAAGCAGAAAATATATGTTTTCTGAAATATATTTTATATATTATGTTGGAAGACAATTTTTAGATCTACTTTCACTAATTAGAAGTACTTTATCCTACAATCTGGATAATACCCATATCATTTTTTCTTGTTTGTTTTCATCTAGGAAGTTTGCTAACCCTTTTTCTACATGTGTATTATTTCCATGCCTAAGAAAAATGAGATGGAAAATATTAATAGTGTACATTTTAATATTTGTACTAGTGTAGAACTGTCGCTACACATATACACCTCTGACCTCTTCAACTATGATGGTTCATTTTGTATAAAAATCTAATGTTATATGCTTTTAGGAAAGTATGTCATATTGCTCACCCATGAAGACTTGTTTATTGTAACGTCTTTAAAACCCAGTCCCATAGATTCGAAAATTTTGTTTTTCAGAGTTTCCTTGTTGACTTCGAATTGTTGGCCATGAATTATTCTCAAAGGTGGCTTTCCTTTTCGCACTGTTGATAATATACAGAAACTGCTGTCTAATAACACAGTTAAACATATTGTCAGTGGAATATTTATTATGTGGACTTCGTTTCTAGATACCTGAATTCCATTATGCTCAGTGTCATGTCCTTCCTAATGTAATTTCCACACCATTGACTTACTCCATTTGAGTGCACATTCTGTCACTTTTTCCTTCTATGCTGTCACTCTTGCTTCCATCACATTATCAGTGAATTTATGATGCTAACAGCAAGCGTGTTGTAGCTGCTCATGAAGGCATTTCCTGAGCTCGCAGTCTGTACTTGGGCTATGAGATACTTCTTTGAACCAGACTGTGGCTGTGCCTAGTAATGTGACCAAGTTAGTTCCTGACATGGCCAGGAGTACAGCTTGCTTTGCCAAGTTATGTAACACACTTGTTTACTCATTTGTAAAGTGTCTCCTCTTTTTTTGCGATTGCCTGTCACTCTTGCAGAGCCACAGGTAGGACTGCTACTACTGCAACCAACCTTTTACTGAGAACTGAAGCCACTTGTGCTATAATCTGACACACTGTCAGTACATTCAAAAATCTCAGCTGGAGGAGGACAGGCATTATGTAACATGCCTACAAAATACAAAAGGAGAATACTGAAACCTCTGCAGGGAATATTCTAAGCACACCTGCAGATTAAATAATTTAATTGCTTTCATACAAAATTCTCTTGGTTAGAAATCAGCCTTTGTCAGTATGTTAGATAGGTATTGGTATTCCATGTGTAAAACATGAGACAACTTGTTTCATAATGTCTTTGTTAACACATAACTTTAAACTAGATGCACTTTGGGTTGAAATATACCAAGAAGGTGTGGAATGGTGGTATATATAGGTCAGTTAATGGCGCAAAAACTGTAATATTCATTCCAGAATAGTTTATGATATTCATTGACTAAAAGATTTCATTATAAGCAAGAGTGTAGCAATTTAGGAGCAGAATGGCGCAATAAAACTGAAAATCTTCTATGAGACTACACAGGAAAAGGGATAAAAGTCGAGAGTAGAAGCTTACGCAAATAAGAACTTTGGGGGGGGGGGGGGGGAGGGTGTTATGGTGGCTAGTATAAATAAAAGTAAAGAAGGTATCACAAAAGGCCTGGACTGGAAAAGCGGGGAGGGGGGATGGAGGTTGGCTGAGGCTAAAAGTGAACTGAATTTAACATTGAGGTCCGCAGCTCGTGGTCGTGCGGTAGCGTTCTCGCTTCCCATGCCCGGATTCCCGGGTTCGATTCCCGGCGGGGTCAGGGATTTTCTCTGCCTCGTGATTACTGAGTGTTGTGTGCTGTCCTTAGGTTAGTTGGGTTTAAGTAGTTCTAAGTTCTAGGGGACTGATGACCATAGATGTTAAGTTCCATAGTGCTCAGAGCCATTTGAACCATTTTTTTTAACATTCAGGGGTACTGAATAGGCTGTCTCTCTATTCCAAGAATTAAATTTTTTTAAATTAAAGATCAATAAACTGAATGTTATCAGAATAATCGTAATATAGCTTCATACTACTTGTGTTTCTGTATAGCAAAGTAACAGAAATAATTAAGACCAGTAGAGTATAGAGCATAAGGCCTGCAAACATATAAAGGTTCATAATATAGAAACTATGACTGCCTAACTAGGATCATCGAAAAGTCATTGTTTGTAACTGAATATGGAGGAGATGCAGGAAATGTTTAGATAGAATGGGAAGGAAAATTTTTGTGTTTCAGTGTTCTTGATTAAGAGTGAGAAAATAGAAGAAACAAGAGAATATGACATAAATGATGACCTGCCAGATATAGAAGACAGGTTCATTTGCTGTAGACTGACATATGATCTAGTTAATTGTGTATCAAGTAATGAATGAAACAATTTCTGCAATAGCACATTTATTAACAATTTCCTGGTAATGTAAATAAGCTTTGTAGAATAAAACATAATTTCTTCACTAAATGTGTTTAATGCATGCATTGATTTTTGTTTTGTTTTATTTATAAAGGAAGAGGAGGTGGTGAAGCCAAAGCAAGCGAAAAAGAGGAAAAAGACTAACCCAGTAGGCTCGGACAGTGACTGACCGCACAGTTATGGTGAACAAAGTGTTTGGAGCTGGTGACAGAACCTCAATGGTGCCCTTCTGTATGACTGACAAATTGGTGGCCAAACCATAAAGTTGGTGTTGTCAAAGAAGGGCGTATTGTTATGACTTCATATTCTCTTGATGGGCATAGATTTATGGTGCTCTTCCTCTCCGAGTTGTTTTGCAGGGTAAACTTGATCGTGTGTACAGTAACATACTTTTGTAAATAAATGAACTGACCATTTCGTGTGTCAGTGAAAACCCTCATGTCTTAGTGTTGTTTTGGACCCAGACGGCAACAACATTGACCCTTGTTTATGTGTAACGTGCGAGTGAAAAACTGGATTTGGTGTTCAGAGTGTTAACAGATTTTATAGTTACAATTTATGACGGCAGAACGTTGGCATGAAAATATTGCCACTCCAGAGGACACATTCATTCCTGCACCTTGTAGTGTTGTTCTACTAGGTGAACATAGACTATATTTTATGAAGAGTGGTTTATTGTATATATTTACATTGTCAAGCACTCTTCTTAGAGTGGCTCATTTCATTGTCTGGAGTACGATGCTGTTCAGTGTGCTGTTAATTTTGACTGAAAACATTTCATCACGGAAACAATATAAGCTGTAAGTTTGAAACATGTATGTGAACAGTCACAATTTGCATGCAGCTATTCCCTTTAGATAAATAATCATTACAAGTGCCTTGATTGACAGAATGTGGAATAGCATTTGGCAAGCTTTAATAAAAGTAGCACCATTTTAAATTCAGAACTTGAGCTTCTGAAGAAATTGCAAATATTTTTTTTAACAATGTTATTATACGGGTGCAGTTCGCATGGACTGCAAAGCAGTAAATAAGAATGCAGTAGTTTTTACTAGCGTGCTAGATCCTGATTTTTGCTGCTGCTATAAAGAATTTCTCCACGATGTAGTTTATATTTATTAAACATTGCTGACAGGTAAGAGCTAATAATCTTATGGAAATGAGATAATTCAAGACTATACTGTCTAGCATTTTATGAAGAAAAATTAAACATGCTGTCAGTAAGCGTTACCTTGTCAGTATGTTTCCAGATAAAACCTCACAAACTGTGACTGGTTCCAAGGCTACATATGTACATGTATATGTGCAGAATTCTATCTTTATTTGGAATAAATAGAAGTAAACGTCGTAAGAGAAACTTAAATTGTGATAAAGATGCATGTAACATTAAGACAGAGGAGTTACACAAGAGAATCGTGCATTCCACTGAGATGTGAATAAAAATGAGAGGGCATCATCATAAAAAAATCAGTGCAACTTGTGTGCCTTCCCTGTTAAAACTGTCACTTATCTGCACTGTGTTAGTTGTTGGATATTTCCTTATGAACTCATAGCAAGTGAGATAAGAGAATTGTATAAAATGAAGTTATTCAGATCATACCTTGCATTTATATGATCTTACTACTTTGTTAATTTCTTTGCCGTGTGAAACTTGTAGCTCTATTTATTACAGTGTAATTATTGTAAATATTAACTTAGTAAGAGGAAAAATTACAGTGAAATTTTTCTTGTTCAAATTGTACAGTACATTTTCCACCTTGTCATTATTGTGAAATTTTTGTATTTGTGATATTTGTGATGAATCAAAAATTATCTTTGTATTAATGTTTCGTATCGGACAACTGTTGAAATGTATAGTAATTTTGTCATACACGGACAGATCACGAATTTTATCATTTTTAATATGGCTGCATTTGGCAGCCAAAAACTAGAGAGTTTTAATTACCTCCTTATTTTCATTACTTTTGTGTAAATATATTGTGAATACATTTGAAATGTTGTGAAAAACTCCATTTCGGCATTCTGCACCTGTGATACAGGTGTTAGAAGATAAAATATTTTTTAAACACAGTTGTAGTTTATTACCTAAATGAAAAAAAACTTGGTATCTTACACTTTGTTTTCAGAGTAATATATGAAACTTTTGCCAGGCGTCAGAAAAAATGACAAGTGGAAGAATTTTTTTGGTATGTAGCTGCCTCAGTTGATTTACAGTGCCTCCATATGTTAATCTGCACAAACTGTTTGCTTTTGTTCTCCCTGCCCTCCATTACAGTCAACCTATCTCCCTCCTTTTTGTGATGAACATATTACTGACATTACAGGTAAGAGGTATACATTCACTTTATTAGGACTGAATGATAAACAAAATGAATTTCATAGTGCAGCATGACAGTATTGCAATTAATTTTGAATGGAAAATAATTACAATAGGATACCTGTTTGGATCACATTTCACATATTTTATTTTTGTACCTAATAGTTGATTTATTATTTTTCAGATTGATGACAGGGTTAAAATAACTCATAAAATGTGGTAAAAGATTCTAAAAACTGTGGACACTGATAATTTTCTGTAGAATTGTTACTTGTGAGTAGGATTTCTTTTACAACCATAAAATTATGTAATACCACTTGCTTTTCACTGTGCACAATAATATGAAATCCATTTGTTTTGCGATGGTCTGGTGTGATTTATAATTTCTGTAAAATATTCAGTAAACATCTCCTGTGTTTCCAAAATTAATCTTCCAGTCTGCACCAGAGCGTGAGATTTGTGAAACTTCCTGTTACATACAACTGCATGTCAAACAGAAACTAGATTGCAGACCCCTGGCTTTTGTGGATAATGCTCTTACCAATCATTTTATTCAGGCAGAACTCACTGCCTTTTTATTTAGGCTCAATTTAGTCAGCACTTCTTGTATACTTTCCAAGCTTCGAAGAAGTTCTGCTTACTTTGCCCATAATAAACAAAGAGCTGGGTTTGAGTCAGGAAGATTCTCAACTCCTTTATTGCGTATAAAAAATTGAAGAGAATTAAAAAACTGTGTAACACGTATATGACTGGACTAATGATTTTTGAATTCTGAAATTCCACATCCACCTTGAATGTCTGCCCTGTTGTGTAAATTGAAGACTTTTATGGCAAGAAGCTTTTGTTGTTATAATTGCAGCTTAGCCCCTTGGTTTATTTTGATTGTGTGCTGCTGATGTGGCATAGTCTTAAGGTTAGCCTTTTGACCCTTTTCCACATTAATAATGCATGGTATTCTGTAATTAATATGTGTGCAATCATATATTACCAGGAAAATGTTATATCTTAGTACTATGTTTTTTGGTTATTGATTGATTGCCTTAATGACAGTGAGATAGTACAAAATGTAGATAAATGTTAATTATAGGATGAAAAGGTTCATCAGAATATGGATAAAAAATTTATATTATTTCTTTGTATTTTATGAACTGATGGCTGTGAAATAGGATTAATGAACTTCAGTTTTTTGTTCTTTATTTTTTTCAGTCCTTGCCACCTTCTAAAAAAAACTCCCAGAAGATTTACAAATCAATGGAGCCATTACTTATGCCAGCAATAACATTCTTACTTAAAGCTGAGAAACACACACTTTTTTCAAGAGATCACACCCAACAAGAATTGTGGTCTTAAAATTAATGTAAAGCAACACTCATACAGTTTTCGTTGTAAGATAATCAGTTCTTCATTATTGTTACTACATTGTGCATCACTTATCACTGATTTTTAGTCCATCCTTCTAATAGACAATCAGTATTTTAAAACAGGTTCCATACATTGCTCTTCAACAATTATTATTCATGTTTGTGAGAGCAAAATCAGAACTGGATGGTCAGCATATAGTACTGATTAGTTGTGTGTCAGAATGAACAGAATACACTGTGCTACATGTGCATTATCTTAAGCCCCTGATCTGGTAGAAATAGCAAACATGATCTATTAATGCATTGCTCTGCACAGTCAAAATACATTATTTACACTGCTATTTAATTTACAGTGTAGCCCCAGTTTTCAGCATGAACAACAGGTAGATGAGCACTTTTTGCTGGCAAATAGTAATAAATGTGGAATGAAGCTGTTGAAATTACACTCTGTAGCTGACGGAGGGGGCAGGCTGTCTCTCAGTAATTCACAGAACAGCCACAGTGAAGTTTGACATGTAGTTGCTCGGTTGCTTTCAATGGAATGACAGTTCTGAAAAAATAAGAATCTTTATTAGCCGTTCAGTATTTTCTTATTCAATGGGCTTTGTCAATAAGTTCAATTACAATAAATAATTTGTGTCCTTACAAGAATTGTTGGACATTTTCTTTTAGACATCTTACACTGCCCTTTATACTATCCATTGTAGATGAGCCACTGAGATTGTACACACTGCAAAATTGACTTTATCACAGACTAAGGGAACGAAGAATGGTATAAGATTGCCTCTATGTTGTAGTATTTCAATCACATACTGGTCCTGTCACCAGCAATTCTGATGCGTTCATTCTCCACTGTTTCTTGCCATATGATAAGACTTGCCTATTTGCAGAACAAGAAGTTGAGCTTATTGGATTACACTATGATCTACCAATTACAAATGACTCTATTCAATCTTGTTGCACAAATGTGAGCACTTGAGGTCAGCCTGATGTATAAGCATTGCTGCAGTAACTTAGTCATTCAGTAGCATGCAATGTTCCGTAGTTCACACATTGATTGTTTGCGATGATGCCATTTGTTCAGTTACATCATGACAGCATGCAGCGACTTTTGAGGCAACACTGTTGCTGACGTTCGTAGTACTAAATTTGGCAATTTTTTCTATGCTACTCAAGTAAATGTTCTTTTACTCATGACAACAACAGGTCAAGTCAGAACAGGCAGTCTATTGTTAAGCTTTTGTACAATGACTGTTCAGAAGATTTAAAGTGTCATCTTGTTGCAACATTTCAAAGATTTTAGTACCGTTATCTCTATGATACTTCTCCCAGAAAAGGGAGTGGCAGTCACACCTGAGGACACAAAGTAATTTCTGTGAATTGTGTCCCTTCACTTTTGTGCAAAGACAGAAATACCGGAGAACTAGATTTTGATTGTAATTGTTGAAATGGCAATCTATGAAGCATCTGCTGAGAGAACTCAAAATACGGAGTATTTTGATTATCAGTTGTACAGCGTGAGCATCATTCGATAATGAGGACTTGGCTCAAAGAAATTGAGAGATACACTTCTAAGGATACACTCAATATGCTTTCAGGTGGAGTAATTCTCCAGACACAAAATGCATTAACCTTGCTAGTAGCTATACTGGACACCCAAGAATATTTATTTCATCTCTAAATTCGTTGCACTAAGAAATGACATTGTCCCAGGAAGGAGAAGACTCACCCATGAAACATAATTTCTACTTGAACACACCAGGGAATAACAAAAATGGCTTCTCCCAATTCAGCTCCATACCTGGAAATGAAAATAAAAAAGAAAAAAAAATAGTAGCCCTCTCCAGTCCCAAACTGCAACTGGATGTGTCTCACAGCTTGATCAGAATCCAGCCATGCTAAAAACTATCAATTCAAATAAAGAATATTAGGTAGCTACAATCTGTTGTCAGATACAGGAGATAACAATTTTAATATGAATATAAATCTTTCTTCTGATATAATTCACATTCCAAATTTCTCCTTGGGTTCCTTTACTGATTGCAGATTGACTAACGTGGAAAATAGGCTACAACCCTGACCCACCACGTTCTTGGTGACAGCTTCCTTTGTCTCAAATAACTGCACTGTGGTTTCTGTACAAGTTGTGTTCTTATGTAAATAAATCACATTAGTATTTTGGAACCAGGACTTGTCAAACTGGTGGTTCAGTAGCAGTCACATCTATTATCATTTGTCTTCTTTGGAACTCGTAGTATTACACTCTTCGTGAAGTCTGACGCTATTTTGCCTATTCATATACCTTACATAGCAGGTGAAAGAGGTTTTTTCAATACTGGCTCTCCCAAAGATCTCAACAATTCTGAGGACCTTCTTTCCCCTTAGGTCTTTCAATGCTCTGTCACAATTTTTTTACAGTATCATATCTCCCATCTCATCTTCACCTACTTCCTTTTCTCTTTCCATAAGATTGCCATCAAATTTGTTTCCCTTATATAACCCTTCTATGTATTTCTGTCTTCTTTTCTTTTTTTGCATAACACTTTCTTTTCTCCAAAGCTCTCTTAATTTTCTTATTGGCACCATCTATCTTTCCCCTAGCCATGTGCATTTCTACAGCCTTGCATTTGTTCACCAGCCATTTCTGCGTAGCCATTTTCCACATGCTCCTGACTGCCTTCATTATTTGATCTCTCAAAGCTATTCATTCATCTTCTATTGAATTTCATTCCCCTCTTACAGTCCAACATTGCTACTGTTCCCTCATCAGCTCTCAAGAAGCTCTGGTTCTTTCAGTTCATTCAGCTCCCATCTCTGTAAATTGATATATTTTTGCAATACATTTAGTTGTAACCTATAGTTCATAACTAATACATTGCAGTCAGAGTCCCCATCTGCCTCTGGAAATGTTTTACAGTTTAAAGCCCAGTCTCAAAATTTGTGTCTTTACTATTATATAATGAATCTGAAACCTTCTAATATATCCAAGTTTCTTCCACATACACAACCTTCTCTCATAGTTCTTAAACCAAATGTTCTGGCAGTGCCATTTTTCATTCCTTTCCCCCAGTCCATGTTCTACATTTCTTCCTGCTCTTTCTTTTCCTACTATCAAATTCCATTCACCCATCGCATTTAAATTTTCATTTCCTTTGACTGTCTGAGTAATTTCGTTTCTCTCATTACACATGATTTCAGTTTCTCCATCATCTGCAGAGGGTTTCAACTGTGGAGGGTGTTGACTTCACATTCACCTTCACTACAATAACACAATGCAACAAACTGCAAGATCACAAAAATCATTTTTTTAAATGTAGGCATTCTTTGCGCATTTTGACCTCCTGAATTCTAAAATGATACTCAAAATATCATATCACCCATTGTTTTCCCACAAGTCATGCACATTTTCAATAATGGAGCTCAAAAGCGGTGTGTAGCTTTCAACTGTTCAACACTTTCTACTCTAGTGACACACAGCAAACTGTCACATTGCAAATGGCGCTGTCTGTCCATCACTGTGTTGTGTTTATGGAAGGAAGTAAGTGTTAGTGTACAATGTCTAGCTGATGCTGTGTTAATTCTCCTAACACGTTTTGTTATATTTGTGGTCTACCATGCCTATTTCAGAGTGAAACTAGATGACAGCAATAAAGCATGGGCTCCACAGGGCATGTGTGTAGAAGCTGGATGGCAGGAAATAAGTCATTACAATTTGGCATCACTATGATCTAGCAGGAGCAACAGAATTGTACCAACAGCTCCTACGTTTGCTCATGTAAGACTACTCATTTCAACAAGAAGACTATTGAGTATCCAAACAACATTCGCTCAGCACTTCGTCTTGTTCCTTGGGCCTGGTGGATATACATGTACCACGGACTCCACAGCATCAAATACGGATGACAGAGATACTGTGTAAGAGACAGATGATACTGACTGAAGTAGGCATAGATGAGACTCTTCTGTTCACTCAGCCGGATCTAAATGATTTAGGTCATGATCCGGTATTGATAGAGGATAAAGCAGAGCTCCTAGGATCAAGACCATATGAAAGACCTTTGTTAGCAGCTGGAACATCTGTTACATTTTACAAAGAAAGGGACTTGATATAGGTCCCCATCAGGAAATTTTCATCTAATTCTGAAAAAATTGGACTCCTTGTTGTGCTATCTGTCAGACAGGGGGAAGCAAATTATTATTTGTGGGGACTTCAATGTAGATTCTCTGAAAGAGGGTAATAGGAAAAATGACCTTGAAGTATTACTTGGTTCTTTCAATTTGACACCCGTTATTGATTTTCCT
The DNA here is from genome assembly GCF_023864345.2 of Schistocerca serialis cubense. Lineage (NCBI taxonomy): Eukaryota > Metazoa > Arthropoda > Insecta > Orthoptera > Acrididae > Schistocerca > Schistocerca serialis. Next base: position 410,674,328 of record NC_064644.1, on the reverse strand, counting down.
ACTCGGGTGGTAAAGGATAGCAGCTCACTGATAGATAACTTCTTTATAGACCAAGATAAGTTTAACCAGATAAATGCTCAGCCTGTTGAGAATGGTCTTTCTGATCATGGTGCACAGCTAGTTACAATATATGACATAGCTCCATTCAGCAATACTAAACAGTCCTCCAAAGTAGTACGTTCAGTCAACGATTTAACAATTGCAAATTTCAGGGAAAGCCTACAGCAGTTAGACTGGGATGAGGTGTACTGTGAACCTGATGCCAGTTTAAAATATAATTTATTTCATGACATTTTTGTAAATGCATTTGAAAACTGCTTCCCCAAGAAAATAGTTAAATATACTCGTAAGAAACCTTGTAACAAACCATGGCTTACTAAAGGTATAAAAATATCTTGTAACTGGAAAAGGGAAATGTATCTGACAGCAAGAAAGAGTAGTGACCCAGAAACTATCAAAAATTATAAAAACTACTGTGTTATATTAAGAAAAGTTATTAAAAAATCCAGGAGTATGTGTATCATGTCTGAAATCAGCAACTCTGGTAATAAAATTAAAACAATTTGGAATATTATTAAAAGAGAAACAGGTCAACCAAGAGCAGAGGAAGACAGTATTACCATCAAATTGAATGAAAACTTTACGAACAAAAAGTCAGAAGTTGAAAATATTTTTAATAATCATTTTCTAAATGTTGTGAATATAGTAGGATCCAGGTGTTCATTAGAAGATGCTAGGCTGTTAATGGAAGAGGCCATACCTATGCAATTTGATACAATTGAAATCTCGCCCACTTCTCCCTCTGAAATTAGGAAAATAATAAACTTGCTTAAAAGCAAAAACTCACATGGAATTGATGGCATTTCCAGCAAAATACTAAAAGCTTGTTCTCAACAGATAAGTAAAATCCTCAGCCACCTGTGTAATAGCTCTCTGGAACAGGGCATTTTCCCTGATAGACTGAAATATGCTATTGTTATACCTTTGCATAAAAAGGGGGATAGATCTTATGTCAACAATTGCCATCCAATCTCCCTTCTAACAGCTTTATCCAAAATTTTTGAGAAAGTAATGTATTCAAGAGTAGCTTCACATATCTGTAAAAATGAAGTACTAACAAAATGTCAGTTTGGCTTCCAGAAAGGGTTTTCAACAGAAAATGCCATATATGCTTTCACCAGTCAAAGTTTGAATGATCTGAATAACCGAACACCACCCATTGGGATTTTTTGTGATCTCTCAAAGGCTTTTGAATTTGTAAATCATGAAATTCTGCTAGACAAGCTCAAGTATTGTGGCATGAGTGGGACAGTGCACAAATGGTTTAATTCGTACCTAACTGGAAGAGTGCAGAAAGTTGAAATAAGTAGTTCTCGTAACATGCAAAGATCAGCACATTCCTCAAACTGGGGAACTATCAAGAATGGGGTTCCACAAGGGTCAGTCCTGGGTCCTTTGTTGTTCTTATTATATATTAATGACTTGCCATTCTATATTCATGAAGAGGCAAAGTTAGTTCTCTTTGCTGATGATACAAGTATAGTAATCACACCTGACAAACAAGAATTAACTGATGAAATTGTCAATACTGTCTTTCAGAAAATTACTAAGTGGTTCCTTGTAAATGGGCTCTCACTGAATTTTGATAAGACACAGTACATACAGTTCCGTACAGTGAATGGTATGACGCCATTAATAAATATAGACCTTAATCAGAAGCATATAGCTAAGGTAGAATATTCCAAATTTTTAGGTGTGTCCATTGATGAGAGATTAAATTGGAAGAAACACATTGATGATCTGCTGAAACGTTTGAGTTCAGCTACTTATGCAATAAGGGTCATTGCAAATTTTGGTCATAAACATCTTAGTAAATTAGCTTACTACGCCTATTTTCACTCATTGCTTTCATATGGCATCATATTTTGGGGTAATTCATCACTGAGGAATAAAGTATTTATTGCACAAAAGCGTGTAATCAGAATAATAGCTGGAGTCCACCCAAGATCATCCTGCAGACATTTATTTAAGGATCTAGGGATATTCACAGTAGCTTCTCAGTATATATACTCTCTTATGAAATTTGTTATTAACAACCAAACCCAATTCAAAAGTAATAGCAGTGTGCATAACTACAATACTAGGAGAAAGGATGATCTTCACTATTCAAGATTAAATCTAACTTTGGCACAGAAAGGGGTGAATTATACTGGCACTAAAGTATTTGGTCACTTACCAAATAGTATCAAAAGTCTGACAGATAACCAACAAGTATTTAAGAAGAAATTAAAAGAATTTCTGAATGACAACTCCTTCTACTCCATAGAGGAATTTTTAGATATAAATTAAGAAAAAATAAAATAAAAAAATTAAAAAATAAAGGAAAACAAAAAAACACAAAAAAAATAAAGTTGTTATATTAACTTAAGTATGTTGTTAAATTAACCTAATTATGTCATGTATTGGAAAATTCGACTCGTTCCACATCATTACGAAATATCGTATTCATGATCCATGGAACTAGTATTAATCTAATCTAATCTAATCTACACAGTATTTTGCTCAAAACGTCTTGTTAGTATACCGCATTATTGTACAAGGTTTTATGGATCAGTTCAACATTGCGCCAGGTGACTGCAGACTCTTTATTGACTCATCTAAAGAAGGCAGTTCTGCTGCACAATGGTAACGTGTATGCGGCCGGCCATTCAGTGCACCTCAAGGAAACATATGCCATCATGAAGATATTATTTACTACACTTGACAATTGGATGGTGTGTGGTGATTTTAAAGTGTTGGGTATGCTTGTAGGACCACAATCAGGATATACCACGTTCCCCTTTTTGTCCGTGAATGGGACAGTTGGACTCAAACACTGGAAGCAAAATATTTATGGGAATTACTTTAAAAGCAGAAAAGGACATACTTTGAGAAAACTGCTGCTCTTAATCTTACACTACTATGTCACTGTTTTTATCTGTTACTCCAGATTAAACACTTACATAACTTTACGTAGAAGTGTCATCTTCCTTTATACTGGTGAAGTTCAAGTGCTACAAATAATAGAGATATTAATAAGCTGATTGTTTACTCCAGATCTGAGGTTTTCCAGTCTATTGTCTGCCAGCAACCTGTTAAAAGACTTCTGTGTCAAAATATAAAATTCTGTGCTGACATACACAGCCTATAAGGAAAGTACTTTAAAGTCAGTACTGCCATTAGACTGTTTTTTATTTACTGTGTTATGTTTACACTTACACAATCATGATTTCATCTTCAAAGTGCCATTATCATGAGAGATATACTGTGTAGGAGATGGCACTTTGAAGCCGAAATCATGATTGTGTAAGTGTAAATACTACTCTGTAAATAAACAACAGTCTAATGGCAGTACTGACTTTAAAGAAATATATTATGACTGTGGCCCCACAATATGAAAAAAAAATAATAATTGTGAAATTACTTTATTTCTAGAATTGTGGTTGAAAATTTCAACGTCATACTGACTTCACTCACAAATACTCATTTCACCACAAATAAAGAAAGTAAAACTGTCATCAACTTGAATATTGGTTCAAACATAATAGTGCTGTACTTGGCGTGGCCCTGTTGGAGGTGATAAAGTGTGGTGTGCCTTACTGCAGCGTTTGAACTGACTGATCAAGCCAGTTACAGGGAGTGCTACAGCTTAATGTGGACTCCAAACTACATCGCAACTTGGCATTTTTCGCGATAATAAACATCGCCATAAGATAAAGAACTGGAAACTGACAGATAAAAATCCTAATATATGTACCAAAAAATGTATTGGCACACAAGTACAAGAATGTTAAGGTCCATGAGGAGACTGTGTTCAGTTGTCACATATCGATTTAACACAATGTTCTTACTGCACACTTCTACAGAATAAATACTTGTTTGATTTATTTATATGGTCCTAAATTATTATGTCATATGACTACATTAGTCGACCACAATATTATTGCACCTGGGAGTGAGGTTGCTTCGATCAGTTTATTGTGATATTTGATGATATGCTGAACCACTTGGTAGTATATGCACAGCTGTCTTAAAATCATTCACTGTGTGATGTGTTGTCCTTAGTCATCACTGTACTTGTTTACTGTAGTGTCACCATGTGTTCCCAATAACGGTCAAGTCATGGGAGGCCAAGTGTAATACGGCCGAATCTCGCATAGCAAGCATAATTCACTCCAGAATCTTACTCGTGGTGTGAAACACTTGTTAAGTGAAACAATTTATCCCATATAAATTAATGTAAAATATGATAATGTATTCCATGCAGAAAAAGTACTAAAATTTTATTGTATTCATGCCATTTATTCAAAGAAAATTATACATCCAGTATTATGTACTTTATTATTCACAACACATAACTAATTCTTTTTTACTATACTGGTACCTATTTCTTTCTGCCAATGCTTCGACATCTGGCAAAAATGCAACACAACATTATTGTCAAATAAATTTGTAGCACATGTAACAATCACTTTATGGGGGTGATGATCTTTCAATGTACGATGCAACTGATTCCTGTGCTTTCAGCATTTCTCTTATTGCACCAGAAGATTGCTGCATTGCTGTTACTGCCTCCTCCTCCTCTTCCTCCTCTGAAAAACTCCTCTCCTCAACTTCCTGCTGTCAAACACACTGCAACTCCATAAGCTCTTTGGTGGCCATTTCTTGGCTGTGATCTTCCACAAGCTCATCAATATCATTTTTATCCACTTCTAATCCCTTGCTCTTGGCCAGAGACACAGTAATCTCACTGATGACAGGTTCTGACTGAAATGCCTCAGAGTCACATTTGACAACTCACTCTAGCTGAAGCTTCTTCCAAGCAGAAATGAGAGTTCTCTTGGTAACTCCTGCCCAGGTCTTTTCAGTCATCTTGGCACAGGCAACAGTGTTGAAGTGATATTTCCAAAACTCTCGTAGAGTGAGACTGGTAGCTTCAGTCAACACAAAGCAATGCTTGAAGAGTGCTTCAGTGTAGAGCTGCTTAAAGTTAGAAATAATCTGCTGGTCAGTAAGTTGGAGTAACGGGGCAGTGTTGGGAGGCAGAAATTGGATCTTGAATTTAAATTCTTCAAGAAGGTGGTCTTGTAGGCCTGGAGAATGGGCAGGAGTGTTGTCCATAACAAGCAAGACATGGAGTGGCAGAGTCATCTCAAGCAAATATTTTTTCGCTGATGGGTTAAACACTTCATTGATCCAATCACAAAAAAGATCACATGTCACCCAAGCCTTGTAAATCACATTTAAGCTATTCTTCTGGACTTTGCGCTTCTTGAGCACTTGTGGGGTTCCTGAATGGTGAAGCAGCTATTTAATTTTCAAATCACTGCTTGCATTGGCACAGCATAGCAGTGTGAGATGGTCTTCCATTGGCTTGTGGCCAGGCAATGCATTCTCCTCCGCTGTTATAAAGGTACACTTCAGCATCTTGTTCGAGAATAGACCCATCCCGTCGCAATTAAAAACCTATTGTGGCAGATTACCCTCAGAACCTACGAGCATCGTGAAGTTGCTGATGAAGTCCTCCTCTGCCTTTGTATCAGAACTGGCTGCTTTGCCATGCCTCTCAAAGCTGTTGATGCTGTTTGTTCTCTTAAACTTCTGAAACCACCCACGACTTCCCTTAAACACCTCTTTGGCAGCTGATGATCCTGAGGTTGGCAAAAATCATTCTCACCTTCTCACAAATGATGTTCTCGTTAATAGTTTCACCTTACAATTGCTTTTCATTTATCGATATGAGGAGGAACCTTTCGACATCATCCAGAATACGAAACTGTTGTTTGGATGCTCTTGTCACCCCTTTTAAAGCATCTATCTCCTTAATCTTGCCTTTGTTCTTGGGGACAGTGCAAATAGTTGATGTAGACTGATTGTAGGTGCGTGCTAAATCAGCAACGCTCACACTATGTTCGCATTTTTCAATGATTTTATGTTTTATTTCAAAGGTCGTTTTCCATCTCTTATGGTATTCTTTTTGCGACCGTATCTTCGGGGACATTTCTACGAAGGGTATTAAAATATGCGACACAAGTTTAGAAAAATGTGTGATCATAAGCTGAACTAAGATGGTGGCAGAAACAGCACAAACCTAGTGTGCGGTATGTACTAAAGACATTGTTCATATGCCGCTGCCGACAATGAAAGGTGTTCATGTTGTTAAACATTCCCCCGCCGCACCCGAATGGCTGGTGACATCACACTAAATCACCACCACCCATTATGCGAAACATTGCTCGTTAAGTGAGTCATTGTTTTACAATTTGTTTTGCTCATTGTGCGAATTTTCCATTATGGAAGGTGCTCGTCAAGTTAGGATCTGCTGTAGTATCATAGTCAGGCAGTACTGTTTGGATGGATGCCTAGTAGCTACATAAGTGGGAGGTACATTCAGTATGTTCCCATTGATATCTGTTTATTGTACCTGTAAATAATTTGTATTTCTTGGGAACTATGAACTATGAGTTTTTGTAATAAAAGGAGTTAACCTGTTTGCTGTGAGTCAGCTGTAAGCATTTTTCACAGTTTACTGTGTCTGGTATGGATATGTTTGAGCTCATTGTCAGTATATTTGTACCAGTAGCGTACATAACAGTATGTGAATGTCTTTGGCAAATCATTTATGTAGCAAGAACAGGAGTGGGCCAATTAAAGAACCTTGCAGAACATCAAAGTTAATATTTACATACTTTTATTTTAGTGTTATTCCTGTGGTAGTATTTCTTAGTTGTTTTCTGTTGTGATATGCTCCCTCCATCTAATAATGATTTTGTAATCTAGACAACCATTGGCCTTGACAAGGTCACAGCATATGACAAGCAAGTAATTTTCCTTCTTAATTTCTAACAGGATTGAGTTTGTGAGATGTCTGTTGCTTTTTCTGTATTGACAGACAATGGAAAGTCCAGAACAGAAAAGGATAGATTGTTACTCTCTAAGTAGAGGAGATGTTCAGTTGCAGTAAGGCACAATGAAATGACTGCTTATGTTTCATCCTTTGGCCAGAAGGCCTTCTTGTGAAGTAGAAACACACATGCAGTCACAACTGTCACACACACGGCCATGGTCTTTGGTCACTGTGACTGGACTGAGACATATCTGTACACCTGATAGGAGCAGCAATCCAGCGATGGGGGTAAGGAGGCAGCATGAGATAGGAATGAGGGCCCCCAGCAGAGTGGGATGAGGGAAGGTGTAGTTCTGCTTGTGGGGAGTGAGCAGGGACATGGTGGGGGTAGGTAGGGCCTCTAGGTTTAGTTGGTGGGAAGGAGGAGGGCAGAGAAGGGGAAATGGACTAGTGGGTATGTCAGTGAAATGGAAGGCTATGTTGTGCTAGAGTGGGAGCAGGGAAGGAGATAGGTAAGTGGAGAACAGAAACTAGTGAAGATTCAGGCCAGGGGGGTTCAGAAATATAGGATATATTGCAGAGAAAATTCCTACCAGTGAAATCAGAAAAGCTAGTGTTGGTAGGAAGGATCCACACGGCACAGGCTGTAAAGCAGTCACTGAAGTGAGAAATACTGTGTTAGACAGTATATTCAGTGCCTGGGTGGTCCAGCTGTACAATGAGGTAAGGTGTTGGAAGTAGGGATGGCCAAGGATATTGCGTAGGTCTGGTGGGTGGCAGACTACCACTGTAGGAGGGGTGGGAAGGATAATGGGTAGAATATTCCTCGTTTCAGGATACAACAAAAGGGAACCAAAACTCTGGTGGAGAATGTGATTCACTTGCTCCTGTGCTGGGTACTACTGGGTCATGAGAGGAATACTCCTTTGTGTCCAGATGATTGGTATGTGGGAGGTGGTAAGTGACTGGAGAGACAAAGTAGGGGAGATCTCCTTTGGAACAAGTTTGGTACAACGCTGTTGCTGAAACTGCTGCCCAACATAATGTGTGTCACTTCAATGAGTGCTTCACAGCCTGTGCTGTCTAGATCCTTCCTGTCATCACTAGCTTTTCTGAATTGTGCAGGGGGAAACTCTCTCTGAAACATAGCCTATGTTCCCCTGGCCTCATCCTCCACTTAACTATCCCCCTTCCCTGCTCTCATTCCAGGACAACACAGCTTTCTGTTACACCAATGCACCCACTTATTGTTTTCCTTCTCTCCTCTTCCACAAGCCCCCCCCCCCCCCCCCCCCCACTTCTCCTCCCATCCAACTGCACCTAGCAAACCTAGCGTGGCCCCACAATGTCCTTGCACACCCCACAAGCAGCACTATACCTTCGCCCATTCCTATGTGTTATCACTACCATCTACACCTCATGTGGCCACTTTACCCGCACCATCAGATTCCTGTCCCATCAGGTGCAGATATGACTCAGTCTGTCCACAGAAACCAGACACAGTAGTTGTGTGTGCGTGAGTTGTGCTTGTGTGAATGTGTGTGTGCTTCAGAAGAAGCTAAAAAGTAAGTTGTCTTTTTGTTGTGCCTAAACCAAAGAAATAATTTCTGCATGATAGTTCAATAAAAAAGACAGCAAGTAAATTTGTTGATATTATGCGCACTTCTTTCATCTGGCACGAGTTTCTGTTCCTTTGCTTTGCCAATAATAAATATGGCCTACGTTGAAACATTTAATGAGCTACAACAAGAAATATTTTCTTGTAATATTTTGCTCTCTTGTTGGAAGAAATGACTGACAGTACTGTTTCAAATAGTGTGCCTGATTCCATAGACAATACAGAAGTTTCTTTAACATGTTGTATGATCTTTTTTTGTGTATCACTTTGTATAAATTGCAAAATATCTGTAAACTAACTAATGTTTAATCAAAAATGAAGCCTGACTTTAGTTGTCATTTATAAGATGTGTGTTAATCAAAATGCTATAACACCCTTCACCGCCATGTGCAGCAAAACTATTATCAATCTTTTTCTTCTTCCCTTGTTCAGGAGCCTTATAACCAAACTGAGTCATCCTCTTCTTATTATTGTAAAATATCTAAGAAATTTAAGGGGGTAGGACACAAAATGGACCGACTTGGAGCAGGAGAGGCACCACAGGACATTTTAATTTCCCCTGTCTATACTTTTACAAATAAATTTGTAAAACTTTGTCAGGATTCACACTCATAGCAGTGGAAGTACAAAATAAATTTTTTTACATGTGAAATTTCATCATTTTTTTCACTTACTATTGGCTGCATACAAACCATACTTACAGGTGTATGAAACTAAAGAATTTTCCAAATCTATTAAGAACTGTGGTAAACATTGAGACAATTAACTATAAAATTTGAGTTTTTTCTAAACATGAAGTTTAAAATGTAACAGCTCACTCCTTTTTTCATAAATTAAATAAATTCTAGAGTTTCATACACCTGTAAGTATAGTTTGTATGCTGTGCAAAATTCATCGAAGAATCTCTCTTACTTATGAAGAGTAGTGTACCTATAGCAAAAAATGATGAAAGTTCACATGTAAAAAAAAAAAAAGATTTTGTGATGTTTTTGAACTTCCACTGCTATGGGTTTGAATCCTGAAACCTTTCTGGTCATACTTTTTCAATTCAATTCAATTCAATTTATTGCTCATAAGACATAATTTTACATGCACGTCCATTTTCAACTAAGTATAAAGTTCCTACAGCTACAATTTTTTTAGCTTACTTTATGTCTGATTACATTTTAATTCATGACAAATTCAAGTTGTAAGGACATTTTTGGATAAGCCACTGCTTGATTTACCTTTTAAAACTATCCCCCATTAATATCTTAACTTTATTTGGTAACAAATTATTAAAAACAGCTCCTTTGACATAGGGGTTTTACGCTGAAAAAGTTAATCTTCTGTTAAACATATGAAAATCTTTTCTATGCCATGCTCTGTAGTTGTGAATATCCATGTTTCTTTTTTTGATCATGGTGACTTCTTTCACTAGCCTTATAGTATCTAGTATATACATGACATAAACTGTGAGAATATTATGTCTAATGAATAAGGGTTTGCAAAAACGTCCTGGTTTTACTTTTGCTCTGATCCTCAAAGCTCGCTTCTGCAGTATGAAAACTCTTTTCATATTAGTTTGGCATGTCCCACCCCACAGTACTATTTCATAAGACAAGAAAGGATGCACTAATCCATAATATACAGTCCTTAGGGTTTCAGAATTAAGATATGGTAATAATCTTCTTAATACATATAGACTTGATGTTATTTTTTTACAGACATAATCAACTTGCTGCTTCCATGAAAGTCAATCACCTATGCATAAACCTAAAAATTTACAATCTGTACAGGCTTTTGGTTGAATTTGATCAATCACAGTATTTTGTTTGTTTGGACCACTTGGTTTAAAGTGAATAACATTAGTTTTTTCTATGTTTACTTTTAGGTTCTCTCTTTCGAAGTGAGCTTTCGTTTGGTAAGTCACATCATCTTTGTTTTTAGATATTTTTCCCGCGTGGAATGTTTCCCTCTATTATATACAGGGTGAGTCACCTAACATTACTGCTGGATATATTTCGTAAACCACATCAAACAGTGGCAAACCGATTCCACAGACCGAACGTGGGGAGAGGGGCTAGTGTAATTGTTTAATACAAACCATAAAAAAATGCACGGAAGTATGTTTTTTAACACAAACCTACGTTTTTTTAAATGGAACCCCGTTAGTTTTGTTAGCGCATCTGAACATATAAACAAATACGTAATCAGTGCCGTTTGTTGCATCGTAAAATGTTAATTACATCCAGAGATATTGTAACCTAAAGTTGACGCTTGAGTACCACTCCTCCGCTGTTCGATCATGGGTATCGGAGAGCACCGAATTATGTAGGGATCCAAAGGGAACGGTGATGGACGTTAGGTACAGAAGAGACTGGAACAGCACATTACGTCCACATGCTAACACCTTTTTATTGGTCTTTTTCACTGACGCACATGTACATTACCATGAGGGGTGAGGTACACGTACACACGTGGTTTCCGTTTTCAATTACGGAGTGGAATAGAGTGTGTCCCGACATGTCAGGCCAATAGATGTTCAATGTGGTGGCCATCATTTGCTGCACACAATTGCAATCTCTGGTGTAATGAATGTCGTACATGCTGCAGTACATCTAGTATAATGTCGCCGCAGGCTGCCACAATACGTTGTTTCATATCCTCTGGGGTTGTAGGCACATCACGGTACACATTCTCCTTTAACGTACCCCACAGAAAGAAGTCCACAGGTGTAAGATCAGGAGAACGGGCTGGCCACTTTATGCGTCCTCCACGTCCTATGAAACGCCCGTCGAACATCCTGTCAAGGGTCAGCCTAGTGTTAATTGCGGAATGTGCAGGTGCACCATCATGCTGATACCACATACATCGACGTGTTTCCTGTGGGACATTTTCGAGCAACGTTGCCAGATCATTCTGTAGAAATGCGATGTATGTTGCAGCTGTTTGGGCCCCTGCAATGAAGTGAGGACCAATGAGGTGGTCGCCAATGATTCCGCACCATACATTTACAGTCCACGGTCGCTGTCGGTCTACCTGTCTGAGCCAGCGAGGATTGTCCACAGACCAGTAATGCATGTTCCGTAGATTCACTGCCCCGTGGTTTGTGAAATCCGCTTCATCGGTAAACAGGTAGAGCTGCAACGCATTCTCTGTTAATGCCCATTGACAGAATTGCACTCGATGATTAAAGTCATCACCATGTAATTGCTGATGTAGCAACACATGAAACGGGTGAAAGCGGTGACACTACTTTGACTCAGTCCACCGGCTCTCGCAATGCCCCGTGTACTCATGTGTGGGTTCATGGCAACAGCAGCTAACGTACCAACTGCACCTGCTTCTCCTGTGACGGGCCTGTTACAGACCCGTTCGCGTGCTACGACCATACCTGTTGCATACAGTTGGCGGTAGATGTTTTGCAATGTGCGGCACGTTGGATGCTCTCTGTCCGGGTACCGTTCTGCATACACCCTGCAGGCTTCAGCTGCATTTCGTCGACACTCGCCATAGATGAGTATCATCTACGCCTTTTCAGAGTTCGAATACACCATGATCACAGTTCCTACAACACTATACTGTCACAGACGTCTGGTAACACGGTGTACTACAGTTGGTCTGCATGCGGAGACGAATGCAGAATAACAATAGCAGCAAGCGCTACATGCGGACACTGCGACAGCTAGACCAAACCACAACAGTGAACTACAGCCACACTCGTAAACACGGTCGTCATCGTAAACATGTCCCTGCAGATGCTGCTCGCCGATCGTGGCCCGTGTTTGTTACAACATGCAACTGAACGTCGAGGGTTTAACGCGTCAACTTTAGGTTACAATATCTCTGGATGTAATTAACATTTTACAATGCAACAAACGGCACTGATTACGTATTTGTTTATATGTTCAGATGTGCTAACAAAACTAACGTGGTTCGATTTAAAAAACGTAGGTTTGTGTTAAAAAACATACTTACGTGCATTTTTGTATGGTTTGTATTAAACAATTACACTAGCCCCTCTCCTCACGTTCGGTCTGTGAAATCAGTTCGTCAGTATTTGATGTGGTTTATGAAATATATCCAGCAGTAATGTTAGGTGACTCACCCTGTATATATATAAAATATATTCTGGTGTTCCTCAGGGCTCCGTTTTAGGTCCAGTCCTATTCATAACTATGTAAATGATTTCCCAAGTTATCGTGACAATAAGCAGATGATACATCTGGTCTCTGCTATGCAGACAATGAGCCCAACCTAGTTGAAGAGATACATAATTTTATTGAAAATGTAGGAGCTCACTTCGAAAGAGAGAACCTAAAAGTAAACATAGAAAAAAACTAATGTTATTCATTTTAAACCAAGTGGTCCAAACAAACAAAATACTGTGATTGATCAAATTCAACCAAAAGCCTCTACAGATTGTAAATGTCTGCTTGTGTCTGTGTATGTGCGGTTAGATATGGGTGTGTGTGCGAGTGTATACCTGTCCTTTTTTCCCCCTAAGGTAAGTCTTTCCACTCCCGGGATTGGAATGACTCCTTACCCTCTCCCTTAAAACCCACATCCTTTTGTCTTTCCCTCTCCTTCCCTCTTTCCTGATGAAGCAACCATTGGTTGCGAAAGCTTGAATTTTGTGTGTATGTTTGTGTTTGTTTGTGTGTCTATCGACCTGCCAGCACTTTCGTTTGGTAAGTCACATCATCTTTGTTTTTAGATACATTAGCGAAACAATGGCAAGAGACTGTTATTTGTTGTTACTTACATTGATGCTTTCTTTGATAATGATCAACAAGAACGAAATAATAAACTGCGTATTATAGAAGATTTTCTGAACGAGAGTTTAGAGAAAATTTTTCTCAATTTCAAAATCTTTGCAGGCGCCTCTTTAGCACATTACATTCTACATAGAAATTAGTCATCTTAGATTTAAAAATCTAGTCAATTGCTGTGCTTCATTTCTGACTGTATCACTATTAGGCATAAGAATAATACGGATATAAACATGAAATGATATGTATGTTCTTTCGCGTTTGCTGTTGTCTCACTCTAGTTTCATAGTTTATTAGGCAGACAGGATTTTTATATATATATATATATATATATATATATATATATATATATATATATATATATATATATATTCCTTATACTTCACCTTCTCATCTCCAGTATTTCTCCATTAGAGTACATACTCTCCGTGCACTGTTGTCTACCCTTTAAATATCTTTCTAGCAATTGCATGTGTTTTTCAGTGACACCACTCTTTGCAATTTTTGATAAGAGCACATCATGATGTACTCTATCAAAAGCCCTTGAGAGGTCCAGGAATACTCCTGCTGCTTGGGATTTTTCATTTATTTTTTCAAGTACATTATGGGCAAATTGTACTGCTGCTGGCATGGTACTTCCACCTCTTCTGAAACCATGCTGGGAATTACTTAATATGTCATCATTGTTGTAACGTTCCAAGATTTTTTTTTAAATATTATTTTCTCTATCAGTTTGCTGAAAGTTGAGATCAGGGTAATGGGTCTGTAGTTCTGTACATGCTTTGTTTCCCCCTTTTTGTGTATTGGTTTCACTACAGATAGTTTGAACTTGTCAGGGAACACACCATCTTCGAGAACACAGTGTATTAGATGAAATAGTGGTTTCATTAGTTCATGTTTACATTTCTTCAACAGATATGGAGAAATTTCATCTAATCCTGCTGATTTTTGTTCTGACGTTATCAATAAGCTGCAGAATGTCACATGTGCTTACTGCAGGTAGTGTACTGCAGTTCTGTTTGTTACGTCAATCAAATGAGGGCTGTATATTCTGTTTCATAGAGACATCATTTTTGACAGTATCTATGAAGTAATTATTAAAAATATTGCTGACTAGAAGAGGATCAGAGATAACTTCATTATTCACTCTTAATTGTACATTATTAACTTTAGTTTCTGTTTTATTGTTTCTGATTTTATTTGCAATTGACCAGCAAGTCTTTGAAACATGTGAACCTCGTATCTGTTGACCGATTTTTTCTGATTTTAATCTCCTGACTAATTTGCAGCACTTATATCTGTACTTCTTGTAGAGTTCTTTATGTAACTCTGAGTTAGTCAGTCTGTGTAAGCTATACATGTTTTCCACTTTTTCTTCAAGATCTTTTGTTTTAAAATCTAATGGAGCAGGTTTTGTTTTTTTTCTGGAGACTCACCTCTTTTTAATGGCATGGCTGTATTTAAGTGCTCCGTCATAATTCTGTGAACATGTTCCATTTATTGTTGATCCCAATGGTAGTCCAAACTGATTCCCATGATTCCTGGCTTAAACTGTGTCTTAGTATAGTAATGTTGTTAGCAGATAATATTCACCTGTGCTCGTACATTTTTCTAGGTTCAAATTTGGTATTACATTTTAACACTAGTGTCCGGCCTAAATGATCTGAGAGGTGGCCGTTTATTATGTCTGTTGAGATCATGTGGTCATAATTTGTGATAACATTTTCAGTTGAACTACTACATGTGTTAGCCATTCTGGTGGTTACCAGTCCACGAAGATCTTTAGCCCCATAATACAGGACACAGTCTGTAAATCCTTTGCTTTCCTGACCATCATGTAAAGTGCTGATGTTCAGATCTCCCAGTATGACAAGATTTACAATTCTACAGCCTGTCATTAATTTTCTTAAAACTCCATCAAGTGATTTCACAAAAGCATCAAAGTTTCTGCAGGGGGATCTATATACACCTATGACACAGAAAGGAACAGTGCAAAATGTTATTTTAAGAATTGCAGTTTAGAAATCTTTGTCAACACAGAAATTGTTCCCCCATAGCACTCTTTCTGTGGTGGTTATGAACTTACATTTTCTTGAATAGATGGCGACACCACCACCTTTATTGTGTGTTCTGCAGTGGATCATAGCTAGGTTGTAGCCGTCTAATTTGCAGTTCTGAATGGAAGGTTTTGTTGTCTTAAAAAAACATCGCTCTTGCCCTGCCGATGTACTGTTTTGCCTGACCTGGCATTTTGTGGTTGATTCTCTCAAGTATTAGTTATTTTTGCCCTTGAAAGTGATGGACTCGGTAGCACAACGCTACACATCCAATTTGCTGGTCACTATTTCTTGGATCCGTTTTATAACTAGGTCCTTCACTAGTCTGTAGAGATGTAAGTCATGGGATGTGTGAAATCTTCTTCCTACGCAGCTTATGTCCACAAATGTAAAATTTTTGAATCTCGTGCATATATTTAAGATATTTTCATTTGCGCTTCGCACTTCTTTATTAACATACGACCAGACTGTTAAGTCATGTCGATGTGGAACAGAGAATACGATCACGTTTGAACTTCTCAGCTCATGTAGCCTTCTTTTAAGTGAGATCACTACATCTCTCATTTCGTCGTTTGCTACATCATTTGTTCCCGCTAAGAACACAAAAAAGTCGTTATTTGTTGTTGCTGTTTTCATGTCATAGTTCACGGATATCACTCCACTAAAGCACTCCATCTTCAGGCCACGAATGGTCTCCCAGGACCATCCGACCACCGTGTCATCCTCAGTGGAGGACATGGATAGGAGGGGCGTGGGGTCAGCACACTGCTCTCCCGGACGTTATGATGGTATTCTTGACCGAAGCCGCTACTATTCGGTCGAGTAGCTCCTCAATTGGCATCACAAGGCTGAGTGCACCCCGAAAAATGGCAACAGCACATGGCGGCCTGGTAGGTCACCCATCCAAGCGCTGACCACGCCCGACAGGGCTTAACTTCGGTGATCTCACGGGAACCGGTGTATCCACTGCGACAAGGCCATTGCCAGTTCATGGATGTCACTACCTGAGATTTTACGGCTAGTTTCACTATGCAAGTTATATTGTGACTGGCTCTAGACTGTTATGTTCCATCCTTGACTATCTGCAAATTGGTTTATGTTACACGTTTTCGATGGTTGAAGATAGCTGTTATTAGGCCTGCCGGTACTTGGATGTTGCGTGGTGGCACTGTTTGTTTTGTATTTTTTGTCCATATTAGTCGATATTCCAACTTGAGGAACACTTGATTTTAATTCACTGTAGGCGACTGCACTCACGGTTGAATTATTTTTTCCCTGTGGTTGAAAGCGACTCAGTCGTTCTTTGTTTTATGATGTCCTTTATCTCTCGATGTGGTTTGACGCAGCTCATTGAGATATCACAATCTATAGCTGAACACACTTCAAAAGGATTCTCGTGCACAAAGAATGTGTCACCGGTACTTTTACCGTTTACACGATTTTGCAGTTCTTGCGTCCTGTTTTTGTAAGTGACTTTAATCCAGTGACAAAGTTTTACGAATTTATTTGTAAAAGTATAAACAGTGGAAAATAAAATATCCAGTGGAGCCTCTCCTGCACCAAGCCGGCCCGTTTGACGTCCTACTTCCTTTAAAGCGTCTTTCCGTGCTGTCACCGACTGTACGCTGCGGCTGTGGCTGGGAACAGGCCTTACGAAATATTGGCGGCTGCAGCTACAGAACATGGAAGTAAGCAAGGGGCAACTAAGTGTGGCGTAGTGGGACAAGGGGTGTGGAAGTCATAAGCTTCATGATTTTACATGTATAATGTTTTGTTTTGTTTCGTATTACAACTCTGAACTTCAACTCTGATGAAAACTTTAAAACATTACCCATTATATCATTATTATTTACTAAGGTTTAAATTTGTTTCTATGACTTCGGTACGTGGCAGCCGCGCGATGCGATCGTTGTTCATGCTCGCGCGTCGGCCGTCTTTGACATGCGCCGAAAGTAGTGTTGTCAACTGAGTGGATTTCCCACTAAAACTAGTGGTTTCCACCCTCTTTTTAGTGGCGAAATGTTGCTTCTAGTGGCTGGTGGATTTTATAATGATTGAGTAGAATTTGGCTTCAGTTACTAAAAACGCGATCTCTCAACCACTAGCTATTTATATGTTTCGAAATATGTTATTTCTACTTTACTTGATTTCAGGAGCATTTAACTTTTACTGCGAAGACAACACTGATGCATTACCATCTGACATCAAACGAACCATCACACTCCATAGACTACATGCGGGGATTCCCTGTAGAATGAACAGTATTTAGTAGCACCTAGTATAGTTCATTTCACGAGCGAAGGCGGCTTGCGCAGGTGCAGGGACTGCAGCAACCGGTTTCAAACAATGGGTGCTCACTTATTTCATTGTCGCTTAGAATAACCACTGACCACTAGTTGGCTCACGCGGGGTGCGTCACATCAGATCCGCAGAAAAAGTAACTCGACTGTTGTCGTTCGTCTTGTGCATTTGACAATAGTGACTCTCACTGTATGGTATTATTTCACGACTACATACGCGTATAACTATGCCGAAACCACAATATACGCAAAAGTTTCGGGATTCTTGACTTCAAGACCCACATTTACAGGGTGTTTCAAAAATGACCGGTATATTTGAAACGGTAATAAAAACTAAACGAGCAGCGATAGAAATACACCGTTTGTTGCAATATGCTTGGGACAACAGTACATTTTCAGGCGGACAAACTTTCGAAATTACAGTAGTTACAATTTTCAACAACAGATGGCGCTGCAAGTGATGTGAAAGATATAGAAGACAACGCAGTCTGTGGGTGCGCCATTCTGTACGTCGTCTTTCTGCTGTAAGCGCGTGCTGTTCACAACGTGCAAGTGTGCTGTAGACAACATGGTTTATTCCTTAGAACAGAGGATTTTTCTGGTGTTGGAATTCCACTGCCTAGAACACAGTGTTGTTGCAACAAGACGAAGTTTTCAACGGAGGTTTAATGTAACCAAAGGACCGAAAAGCGATACAATAAAGGATCTGTTCGACAAATTTCAACGGACTGGGAACGTGACGGATGAACGTGCTAGAAAGGTAGGGCGACCGCGTACGACAACCACAGAGGGCAACGCGCAGCTAGTGCAGCAGGTGATCCAACAGCGCCCTCGGGTTTCCATTTGCCGTGTTGCAGCTGCGGTCCAAATGACGCCAACGTCCACGTATCATCTCATGCGCCAGAGTTTACACCTCTATCCATACAAAATTCAAACGCGGCAACCCCTCAGCACCCCTACCATTGCTGCATGAGAGACATTCGCTAACGATATAGTGCACAGGATTGATGACGGCGATATGCATGTGGGCAGCATTTGGTTTACTGACGAAGCTTATTTTTACCTGGACGGCTTCGTCAATAAACAGAACTGGCGCATATGGGGAACCGAAAAGCCGCATGTTGCAGTCCCATCGTCCCTGCATCCTCAAAAAGTACTGGTCTGGGCCGCCATTTCTTCCAAAGGAATCATTGGCCCATTTTTCAGATCCGAAACGATTACTGCATCACGCTATCTGGACATTCTTCGTGAATTTGTGGCGGTACAAACTGCCTTAGACGACACTGCGAACACCTCGTGGTTTATGCAAGATGGTGCCCGGCCACATCGCACGGCCGACGTCTTTAATTTCCTGAATGAATATTTCGATGATCGTGTGATTGCTTTTGGCTATCCGAAACATACAGGAGGCGGCGTGGATTGGCCTCCCTAATCGCCAGACATGAACCCCTGTGACTTCTTTCTGTGGGGACACTTGAAAGACCAGGTGTACCACCAGAATCCAGAAACAATTGAACAGCTGAAGCAGTACATCTCATCTGCATGTGAAGCCATTCTGCCAGACATGTTGTCAAAGGTTTCAGGTAATTTCATTCAGAGACTACGCCATATTATTGCTACGCATGGTGGATATGTGGAAAATATCGTACTATAGAGTTTCCCAGACCGCAGCGCCATCTGTTGTTGAAAATTGTAACTACTGTAATTTCGAAAGTTTGTCCGCCTGAAAATGTACTGTTGTCCCAAGCATATTGCAACAAACGGTGTATTTCTATCGCTGCTCGTTTAGTTTTTATTGCCGCTTCAAATACACCGGTCATTTTTGAAACACCCTGTAAAAGGTTGGCTTCAAGTTATTGAAAGTACTACGGGTCAGGTAGCGAAGTGCAAATTTTGTGGTACAGTTTTAAGGAGTCACTGTGGAGATTTGAAGTGTCATGGGATGTCAAAGAAGCATCTACAAAATAAAAAGGTAAGCTTTTTCAAAAATTGATTAGTCATTCATTAATCAGGTTCTACATCTTTGACCACTCTTTGACTAAGTAAATTATTGCAGGTTGCAACTATGCAGCCTAAAATTGCTTTTAAGTCAGAGCCCATTGCGAATCAAAAAACGGAAGAAGCAAGACTTGCATTATCCACAGCCATTGATTCTAGTATGCGTGTAGTTGGCCATTTGGGAGAGGTAATTAATGACAGTCATGAAAAAGATATCGAAAAAGTTCAGCTGCACCGATATAAGTGCAGCCCATTTATAAAAAACGTATTAGCACCGCGTTTCACTGACGTTCTAAAACAAGACTGCAAAGATCAACCATTTAGTTTATTAATTGATGAATCTAAAGTTGACACTTGGCGCGCTGGCTGATGGAGCGGCTGTAAATTGGAAATGCCTTTGCAGTCGCTCCCATCAGTCACCGCGCCGAGTGTCAACTTAGTTTGCCTGTTTAATATGTAAATACTTGGGATTGATTATAATTTATTACAGTAAGTTTCACCTAAAATAGTGTCTACATACCTTGACCTTGCTGAACTGCACGAATGTAAAGCTGAAGCTCTATTGTCTCTGCTGTAAAGAAGACACTTCAGCGATTCGATTTGCGACTTGAAAATGTATTGGGCATTGCTACAGATAGTGCCTCTGTCATGGTTGGACTATTTACGAAATTGTAAGAAGGGGTACCACACCTGATTTCAGTATGTTGCTTGTGCCATTCCTTGCAACTGGATGTTTCAGCTGCTGCAAAAGAATTTTTATTGAGAAATTTAGAGTTTTTAATTAAAAATACATATGGTTGGTTTAGTCGCTACATGTTGGTGTGAAATGCCCAAATTCAACGTGTTACATGCTTGCATGTAATTGTAGGAAGAAACCACACATACCGGAAAACGCTTAAGATATTGGTATGCAACAAGTGGAAGCGTTACCTCAAACAGTATCTAAATCAACGACTAGTCGGGATACTTTTAGGAATAAAATTTTAGTACTAGAATCAGTTCAACAGCTTGATGATGTTAGCAGGCGATGCTGGAATGGCGACAGATGAAGCAACAAGAAGAGTAACAGCATCAAGGAAAGACACTCAACGAGAAAGAAACATAATGAAAAGAAATATCAGCGACAGGAAAAAGTCTAGAAATTTGTGAAAGTAATTTCGACTTAGCAGCAGCTCTTAAAATTCGAAATACTGTTGGTCGGCCTAGAAAGAAGAAAGTAGGCCCGGTTTACTTGAAGTCATAAAGGAGATTGCAGTTTTTGGTGGTGCACCTGATGATCGACGTCGCAGTGAAATTATAAGGCGTTGCAAAGCATTGGACGACTAACAAGCCGAATTATGTAAACTAGGCTGTACTATCAGTCGAACAGGGATAGACTGAAGACACCTCCCAGACGAATCAATACAGACGAAGGAAAAAAAAGTGTGGTAACTGTTCCTGTTAAATTGTGGAAACCAGACTCTACGCTTCATGTAAAGCATAAAAATGGCAAATTCTGTACAGCTACTATAAGAAACCTTGACTCTTTCAATTTTGGGCTCTGGTCAACTATTCTTTTTATATATGTATGACAAAACAGGTATGCCATTAGACATTACAGTTGAAAATGCTTAAACAACAATATTAATGCATGTGGAATAATCGGGTCTACTGCCGGATGTTAGTGTCGCTTTGGCACAATATTTCGGCCACGTAACTCGTTGCCTTCTGCAGGTGCTGCCTGCGGTGCCACAGCGACACAAACATCCGGCAGTAGACCCGATTATTCCACAAGTCAAGATCTCGCCGGGAAAGCCTGAAGAGTTACACTATTAATGCACTTTGACTACCGTATAAAATTAATGGATCAAGATTTCGTGGTCGCTGAAAAACATAAGCTTACTCGCTACGTTTATGCAAGTATTATGCACTGAAGAGGCAGAGAGACTGGCACACCTGCCTAATATCGTGTAGGATCCCTGCGAGCGCGCAGAAGTGTTCGCAACACGACGTGGCATCGACTCGACTAATGTCTGAAGTAGTGCTGGAGGGAACTGACATCATGAATCCTGCAGGGCTGGCCATGAATCCGTAAGAGTACGAGGGGGTGGAGATATCTTCTGAACAGCACGTTGCAAAGCATCCCAGGTATGCTCAATAATGTTCATGGCTGGGAGTCCCATATCATTCCAACTGCACGCCCGAGGCAGGATTCGAACCGACGACCGTCGCAGCAGCGTGGTACCGGACGGAAGCGCCTAGAACCGCCGGCGGTGTGTCGCTATTCTGCCAACATTTACTGACTGTATAGTGTGTATATACCCATGTTTCATCAGTATACACGACGGGCTTCTTCGCAACTTTCTCGTTTTCTCTCAAAATTCTAAGGAAGCATGCACGCCATGTTATAATGTACACTCTCTCAACCAGAAATGTTAGTCTATTTTTACAAAGTGGTTCATTTCACGGTGAAGTTAATGACTGTATCCTCCTTCATCCAACTGTAAAGCTTTCGATGTGATTTTTAACGTCGTAATATTCCAAGAACTTTCTCTTCAGTAAACACTTATCAGAGTCATCGAGACACTTCGTTTTCTTCCTCAGTCTCTTCTTCCTTGGTGTCACAATGTTCTGACCACTCCGTCTGGCTTTCTCAATGTCGTGCACAACATTACGCACTGTCCTTACACTCTTTCCTACTGCGGCTGCTGCTGTTTCCAGAGCTCTTTCTAACGGTTTTAGCAAACCTTTTCGTTTTGCTCCTCGACAGATCTGAATTATCGTAGACTTTTCCGTCTGAGCGTACTCCTCGATAGAGCATATGTGCGCGATCACTGTCCGTTTCAGCAAATGCTAATAATACACAGCAGTAGTAACACACTGTGACAATAACGTGAGTGTACAATGCCGAGCCACGTGCGTCATTCGCGTACTGTCGAGTTTTGCCGGACGCCTTCGGTCCCGTCAATATGTAAACAAAGCTTAGTTCCGCATTCAGCCAACGTCACCTAGGTGGCGTTGATTCTGCCGTCGGCAATTGTAAAAAATAAAAATGAACATCTTTGGATCTACGAGCTTCATCAGGTTTGAAACAAGATCTGTACGATGGCTGTTGCCCCACTGGCAACGCATACTTAGTTACAAAATCGTGTGGCATCTGTGCCCTATATTTTTCACCATACAAAAACACTAACCACCAAATGTAATAACATACGCCCAGCAGGAAGATTCATCTTCAAAGAATTGCAGCTAGACGTGCCAGGGAAGATGATGTGGATACAAAGGATGTTCCTAACATTATCCAAAGCCAACCATAAATGATATGGGGGAATGGGTACAAAGTCCATGGACACAAGAAGATTAAATTTTTCATCATTCATTTGATTTATTACTTTTTGTAAATTTTCTAAAACATTTGATTTGTTCTTGATTTTAAGAAAAAAAGACTTTATATAGAAATATGTAAATAATTTTGCGAGTGCTGTTGTAATTTAATAATTTCTACACTTACGTTACATTGCACCAGGGGGATGGTCACACAAATGAGACCACTTGGGACAAGGAAGGGGGTGGAGGCTCCAAAAGTCATGAAATTTGTGTGATGAAAGACTAGGACGTGGTTTGTGCCCAGACCTCCCCCACTCCCCTCCTCACCCTTTGGTACCTACCGCACTTAGTGCAGCACCTGTCTCACTGCTGTTTTTATCTCTATCTGCTTGTTTACTCACTGCCTCACCTCACCTGTCTATCGGGCTTGCTTCAGATTTGTTAGATTTCAAATTAACAATAGCATCTTCTACAGTTGCTGACGGCAGTACACGAGACACAACTTTGTTTACGTACAGAGGGGACCGAAGGCGTACGATAATACTCGACAGTTCACGACTGACGTACGTGGGTCGGCACTGTACAATCACGATACAGTCATAGCTCGTTACTATTGTGCGGTCCATCCCCGGTAGCCGAATCCCAGCACGGTAGCTCCGCGTGTTCAGTCAGAGGGGTGCTCGCTCTCTGTAATAAAAAACTGAGTAAAGTAATCAACGATCAATGTGAATGGATGTCTTGTGACGTCCGTGCAGACCGTCGTCGGCTGATACTCGTATCCGAGTTTTCATTTCTCTCCTGAGATTTCCTTTGTCACGGTTCAGGCGTGGAAGTGTCGTTGATGGCTTAGCAATCCAATCCTAGCGTGGGACAGGCGGCCACAGACATTACAGCTGATAGAAGGTGGAGGACGTGGCTGAGCCTGGAGGAGTTTACGTCTCTGGCGTTTGTCATTCTCCATTCTTCGACGTTCCAGCTCAAAGTTTTGAAGAGCATTTGAGGTAACTGAGCGCCAGCGACTTTGGTCTTCTTCTATTGTGGACCAGTTACTCGGATCGATGTTCAAGTTTTTCAGATTTTTCTTGTACTGATCCTTATAACGTTTGAGAGGGGCACCTCGTGGCCTTTTACCTGTGCTCACTTCGCTGTACAGCATTTGGCGTGGAAGTCTGTCATTTTTCATCCGCTGGACATGTCCGACCCATCTGAGTTGATGCCCAATGATAAGAGCTTCCATGCTATGCATTTTTGCTTTCTCTAGAACAGCCGTGTTGGATATGAAGTCATCCCATTTCAGGTTCATGGTATATCTTAGCTTCTGTTGGTTGAAGCGATCTAGTTTCTTCAGATCGCAGCGATACAACGTCCAGGTTTCGCAACCATATAGCAGGGTGGAAATGACTACAGCTTTGTACACCATCAGTTTGGTGTACAGTGTTAGGTCTTTATTCAGGAAGACACGCTTTGTAAGACGACCAAATGCTACATGTGCAGCACGTACTCTATTCTCCACATCTTTTCCAGATGAGCAGTTGGATGACAGTATGCTTCCCAGGTAGAGGAAATGGTCCACTTGTTCCAGGAGTGTATCATAGATGGATATGCTGAAGTCAGGAACGGAGGAGCCAGGAGTTGGCTGCGCCATGCGTGCAGACCAAACTCAACGAATAAAAAAAAAAAAAAAAAAAAAAAAAGAGTGGTCAACGCCACAGAATGTCAATCCTAAGGCCCGGGTTCGATTCCCGGCTGGTTCAGAGATTTTTCTCCGCTCAGGGACTGGGTGTAGTGTTGTCCTAATCATCATCATTTCATTCCCATCGACGCGCAAGTCGCCGAAGTGGCGTCAAATCGAAAGACTTGCACCTGGCGAATGGTCTACCCGACGGGAGGCCCTAGTCATACGACATTTATTTTACTTTCGTACTCACAAAATGCCATGGCCGCTAGATGCGAAGTCGGCTGGGGAAGCATGGGGAGATGGCAGTGGTGGGAAGTCGCAAGGAGCGCTATAGGGAAAATGCTGAGCGCTGGAGGGGAAAGTGCCATTCTAAATTGAAGCGTATGCTCACATTTTTTGTAAATATCAAGTGGAGCCCCTTCACCCCCACGCTTACATGCTGAGCATTCAAAAAGATATACTGTCACCTCTACTTTAGTTAGTATCTTAAAAGAATTCCGCCGAAAATGCAGCGATCTATTTTGTTCTGGCTTGTTAATCGTTTCTAACTTCCAGAGAAATATCATGGGTGGCGAATTTTGAATGAAACCTACACATTTCTCTGGTTGCCATGTCAAAATTTGCTTCTTTTGCCAAAACACAGCGGAGATTACACTGTCTTGCTCCACTAACATGTGCAGACACAGATGCGAGAGAATTCTGAAATAGTGGTTTATGAAGTCTATTAAGTGAGGAACTGATGAAAAGTAAAGTCAGTAACTTACGAAAAAGAACATCCTCGGTACAAAAAAATGCGTAATGTCTTCACACATGTTGTTCCAAAACCCATAGCATTTCTCGTGTCGCCAGCTATCTATGGCCCTTAAAAATTACATTCTTTCACCGAAAACGCCTGTAGTTATTCGAATAACATGGTAGGTAATGAAGTTTTACATAATAATTATATGGAAAAATACTCTCCTCTTTGCATTTGCCAAAACCTCATTTCGATATCTGAAACCGTTTACGAAATGTGAGGAATATTGTGGATATTTGACTCTGACTTTGTCGCTGGCGCGGCACGATCGCAAATGAATGTGCTACATCAGATCAGTTTTCTCGAGATTGGTGACAGATACATACCTCTACACAAGTCTCAACTCAATATGTTAGCTAAATTTCATATGCAACAACATATTATGTAATATACACCAAGCGCAAAATCAAAGTTACTTCTGTTTTCCATTGTACACTTTTCCGAATATCACGCAGTGTCTTACTTTCACGTAAATGTCACAATAACTATGACCCTTAAGGGGAGGTTTACTATCTTTGGCCCGAAAAAAGCATGTTCATGGAGAACTTTTTCCCGGGATTTGTTATAGATGTCAATGTCAAATTTGGTCAACATGTTTATTGATATTTCCTCTACAAACTAGAATTTTTTCGACCGGAACTGTCGAAGAGTAAATGCGGAAGTGCCGTCGGAATGAAACAAAATTTCAGTGTAGACCTCCACGCGCGGTATGTCACAGGTCAGCCGGATCGTCTGAAATCAAAACTGAGTTGACGTTAGCCAAGTATATTAGATTCTTTAGGAGTTGTACCTCGCTTAAGTTATTTGGAACATAGGAAACAAAATGGAGGCCATTTGAAAAAATAGGGTTTTTTCATCGATTTTTTTTTACTTTTTCGGCCAAGTAAAAATATTTATAGCTGACGGATCGGAATAAAAGTGGTTCAACTCGCAGACAATTTAGTTAGCTTCGTCGGAAACAAAGAATCATGCCAACCGGTTCAGTAGATTTTAAGTTAGCATACCGGGCGATAAAAAATAGTCATTTCGAGAAAAACGCGTTTGAAGTTTTGACCACATATAAATGCAATATTATGCAACTTACGTTCAATCTGCTATTTCAGGTCCATAAACTAGTCCTTCCTCTTCCTGATAGAGGGCGTTTGCTCGATGTGGGCCATCCTGCGCTGCTCCATAGCCGGTCGTACGGCCGGTAACAACTGGTTTTCGGCCGCTTGAATCCGGTGGTCGTCCGAATGCTTGGCGAGCTGCATCGAACAGAGTCCCAGGGTGACGTCCATCGTTGTCATGGCCTTCAGAATTGCTGAATACCCTTCGTTGAAGCTGATCACTGCCAGGAAAGTCGCAATCTCCACAGTCTTGGCACCAGAATGCAAATGCTTGGGGGATCACTTCCAAACACAGGCGTTCAAACTTTCATTTGAATTTTGTGTGTTTCCTCCCAAGCACCGGTACAATAACTCGTCCTCCGAAAGAAAAAAACTGGTGCGTGAAAAAGGCCGATTTCAGGTAGGTGCATTTTTTTGTTCAACCGCGAATAACAAACATTTCCGTTCCGTATTCGGAAAAATCGTCCCAGGGATGGATTTTAAACACATTTATGGATCCAAAAATGCAATTTAAAAAAAATCGATTTTTTGAACCAAAAGATAGTTAACCTCCCCTTAAAATGCATGAAATGTAAACTGGCGTGCAACTACATTTTTCACTGCAAACTTTTCAAATTATGCACACTTTTGTACTTTACTTTGAAGTATAACAATAACTATGGACCATAACTAAAAGAAAAAAACGTTCATTATGAAGCGGCAATGTTGGTATAAGTAGCGGAGAAATGTTTTCTTACCGAATAGTTTCCTCAAAATGATTGAGAAAGACTGCATAGTGGAGAACATGCGTGAATCCCAAAACAGTGGCTTTTATTTTTTTTACATGAAAAGCTTGACTGGGAAACTAACTACAGAGATGGATGTAGCTTCGCTTCATGTACATAATACACTCCTGGAAATTGAAATAAGAACACCGTGAATTCATTGTCCCAGGAAGGGGAAACTTTATTGACACATTCCTGGGGTCAGATACATCACATGATCACACTGACAGAACCACAGGCACATAGACACAGGCAACAGAGCATGCACAATGTCGGCACTAGTACAGTGTATATCCACCTTTCGCAGCAATGCAGGCTGCTATTCTCCCATGGAGACAATCGTAGAGATGCTGGATGTAGTCCTGTGGAACGGCTTGCCATGCCATTTCCACCTGGCGCCTCAGTTGGACCAGCGTTCGTGCTGGACGTGCAGACCGCGTGAGACGACGCTTCATCCAGTACCAAACATGCTCAATGGGGGACAGATCCGGAGATCTTGCTGGCCAGGGTAATTGACTTACACCTTCTAGAGCACGTTGGGTGGCACGGGATACATGCGGACGTGCATTGTCCTGTTGGAACAGCAAGTTCCCTTGCCGGTCTAGGAATGGTAGAACGATGGGTTCGATGACGGTTTGGATGTACCGTGCACTATTCAGTGTCCCCTCGACGATCACCAGTGGTGTACGGCCAGTGTAGGAGATCGCTCCCCACACCATGATGCCGGGTGTTGGCCCTGTGTGCCTCGGTCGTATGCAGTCCTGATTGTGGCGCTCACCTGCACGGCGCCAAACACGCATACGACCATCATTGGCACCAAGGCAGAAGCGACTCTCATCGCTGAAGACGACAAGTCTCCATTCGTCCCTCCATTCACGCCTGTCGCGACACCACTGGAGGCGGGCTGCACGATGTTGGGGCGTGAGCGGAAGACGGCCTAACGGTGTGCGGGACCGTAGCCCAGCTTCATGGA
Organism: Schistocerca serialis cubense; assembly: GCF_023864345.2. Taxonomy (NCBI): domain Eukaryota; kingdom Metazoa; phylum Arthropoda; class Insecta; order Orthoptera; family Acrididae; genus Schistocerca; species Schistocerca serialis. The sequence goes on along the minus strand of NC_064644.1, from coordinate 410,646,089 downwards.
GACGGTTGCGAATGGTCCTCGCCGATACCCCAGGATCAACAGTGTCCCTAATTTGCTGGGAAGTGGCGGTGCGGTCCCCTACGGCACTGCGTAGGATCCTACGGTCTTGGCGGCCTAACGGTGTGCGGGACCGTAGCCCAGCTTCATGGAGACGGTTGCGAATGGTCCTCGCCGATACCCCAGGATCAACAGTGTCCCTAATTTGCTGGGAAGTGGCGGTGCGGTCCCCTACGGCACTGCGTAGGATCCTACGGTCTTGGCGTGCATCCGTGCGTCGCTGCGGTCCGGTCCCAGGTCGACGGGCACGTGCACCTTCCGCCGACCACTGGCGACAACATCGATGTACTGTGGAGACCTCACGCCCCACGTGTTGAGCAATTCGGCGGTACGTCCACCCGGCCTCCCGCATGCCCACTATACGCCCTCGCTCAAAGTCCGTCAACTGCACATACGGTTCACGTCCACGCTGTCGCGGCATGCTACCAGTGTTAAAGACTGCGATGGAGCTCCGTATGCCACGGCAAACTGGCTGACACTGACGGCGGCGGTGCACAAATGCTGCGCAGCTAGCGCCATTCGACGGCCAACACCGCGGTTCCTGGTGTGTCCGCTGTGCCGTGCGTGTGATGATTGCTTGTACAGCCCTCTCGCAGTGTCCGGAGCAAGTATGGTGGGTCTGACACACCGGTGTCAATGTGTTCTTTTTTCCATTTCCAGGAGTGTACAATTTTTTTAGACAAATCGGATGAATTGAAATGTCACTCTCCATGTGTCATGCGATACGAGTTGCGTGGAGCAACCAGCATCTCTGTGGTTCTGGCTACCCTGAGGGAGCAGTAAGCTTGACACACCTTGCGTGGCATGAAGGCCACTGTATTTACTTATATGCTCTGTGGCTGCAGCCAAGTGGATGCCACTGCGACATCCACCTGAGCGACATGACGCAGGCTAGCCCAGCCACAGTCATTTGTTGCCGGCCCTCTCCCACGTCACAACTAACTAAACTGTAGAATGAAAGACTTTTTTGGAACACTTTTATTTAGAAAGATGAAAGATACTTCGTGTGTGTGTGTGTGTGTGTGTTTGTGTGATAGAATGAATGACGAAGGTATTTGTAGTACATAGCATGTGCTACCCACAATTCCTTCTCGGAAAAGAAACCTAACTACCTACTGTGAGGGTACACACTCGTTACAAAATATGCTTCCTCTGCATTATTCCTCTCCGTTGCGGCACTTGCTTGACCTGCTCGCGGCAATCCAATCTAAAATCAAACAAGTTCAGGTGTGTGCACTATACGTACTGTTTGTAAATCGCTTCATTGCTACACTCATTATTTCTGAACTGTCAGAAATTGGACGACTTCAAACCGTTAAAGCTCTCTGACTAACCACTCCAATAATAATAATAATAATAATAATAATAATAACAATAAAACTGTGTCCAGCACTGTAGTAGCCTTTATGTAGCTACCACTGTGCCGTGCTGTCAATTAATTCATTTAACTGTCTCGAAGTGAATAATAAAGCAATTTCTAGACAACTGCAGGTACTTTCTAAAACTTGGAGAAGATTTTTTCTTGAGATATTAAGCATTTGTTCCGCATGTCTCACTTTTATCATCAACGATGTACAGAACAAAGCACAACATATGTTCGTAGTGGGTGGACTGTGTGAGGAACTTGTAATCTCCACCGCATTAATGCTACTAATTGAGGAAAGGTAATGATTGATAACTTATATAATTAATATCAGAGTCTTACAAAATGTGATGATAGTAATGATCTTTTGAAAATAATTTAGTTTCGCGACTGAAACAGAAACAATCCTTCAATTTTTTTTACCCTTCAGAAAATTTCATTTTACCCCTAATGGTTGGGAACCACTGACATAGACGCAACATTGATATAGGCTATAAGGTGTCCAGTTTTTCTTTACCAACCCAAATACCTTTTTGTTCAGAAGCAAAATAAAAAAAAGTTAAACACGCGAAGACAAAAGACAGTGCACCCCGAAGGCATTATCCGAATAGGACGAAATTGGTAGATGTGATATACATGTACAAACAAACAAACTATTACAGTTTGAGAAAAATTGGATGATTTATTCAAGAGAAAGAGCTTAACAAACTGAGCAAGTCAACAATGCATTGTCCACTTCAGGTCCTTATCGAAGGAGTTTTTGAATTGGCGTTGATTGACAGAGCTATTGGACGTTCTCCTCAGGGACACATTTTGACCAACTGATGTGTTAGATCGTCAAAATACTGAGCTGGTTGGAAGGCCCAGCCCATATTGCTCCAGACGTTCTAAGCTGGGGAGAGATCTGACCAAGGAAGGGTTTGGCAAGCGCGAAGACAAGCAGTAGAAACTCGTCATGTGCGGGTGGCCATTATCTTGCAGAAGCGCAAGCCAGGATGGCTTGCTATGAAGGGCAATAAAATGGGGCGTAGGAACTGCTTTGTGATAAGGGTACCGCTGGTCATCAGGACTAAATTTGAAGCGGGACTCTACAACGAAGACAGTTCTACTCCAGTCAATGAGATTCCAGGCCGAAGTTTTGACTATAGACGTGGTGGGACACCAAACTGTCACCCGCTATATGGCCCGGCAACCAGGAGTGCTGTCCGCCCCTGGTAGCTGAGTAGTCAGCGCGACGGAATGTCATACCTAACGGCCCGGGTTCGATTCCCGGCTGGGTCGGCGAATTTCTCCGCTCAGACACTGGGTGTTGTGTTGTCCTTATCATCATCATTTCAACCCCATCGACACGCAAGTCGCCGAAGTGGCGGCAACGCGGAAGACTTGCACCAGGCGAACAGTCTGCCCGACGGGAGACCCCACACGGCATTATTATTACCAGGAGTGATGATCTGGGGTGTCATTTCTTCTCGTAGCAGGACCCCTTTGGTTGTCATCGGTGGCACCCTTACAGCACAACAGTGATATTGAATGCCTCGTTTTGTTGCCCTTCATGGAAAGCCATCCTTTACTGACACTTCAGCAAGATAATCCCCACCCGCAAACAGTGACATTTTCTACTGCTTGTATTCATGCTTATCAAACCATACGTTGTCGCCAAGGTCGTCAGATCTCTCCCCACTTGAGATCGTTTGAAACAGGAGCCTCCAACTATCTCGGAATTCTGACAATCTAGCGCGCCAGTTGAGGACATCCAACATATCAATCAATGCCAAGGCGAATAAGTGCTTGCATAAGGGCCAGAGGAGGACAACTCGTTATTGACTTGCTCAATTTATGAAGCTCTTTCTCTTGAATACATCATTCAATTTTTCTGAAATTGTAGGCCAAATCCCTTGTTTGTCTGTACATGTACAGTCATACTCAAAAGTATCCGAACGACCTGAATTGCTTTTCGCCCGATTCGCATGCAATCCACATAACGCAGCTGTCTAGCAGGTCCTCTAATCGCTCCTTGGTACAGTCGTTTGACCATTGAAAATGGTTCCAACAAGTCACCACTAGACAACACTTCTCTGTATCCCAACAACTCAAGATGTAAAGTAATACTACGATACTACAAATATCAGGGAACACCTTATCACAGATAAGACTGTCCTTAGGGCTTGTAAGCTCACATTCATTACAATAAATGACATACCTGAAATGTCACCACTCTCATTATTACGTCAGATAGGTAATGCACGTAGTAATTTCGTCGTATTCATGATTTCCTCTTCAAAACATACCGTACTTATTATTTAACACAAAATGTCATTAAAAATTTAAGTTATTCACGAGCAACTATTTGAGAATCTGTATGAACTTCAAATGACACGATGAACCGTCTCGTTCTGCATATGGATTGAAACCCAGGTCATGCAGACTAAGCAAAGATTTCGTGACTGACGGAAACTAACAGACATTCCTGATTAGGCATACAGAGAGTGATATACCTCGATTTTAGACAGTATCAATTACCAAATACCAACATTAAATTACATAACGCAAACGTTTTTAACGGACCCGAATTCCTATCCAGCACCTATTGTCCCTGTTAACGAACTACGAGAGATGTTAAATATTGCTTCTTAACAAGTAACTTACTTGAAATGCCGTGAGGTAAAGCTTTGTGTTGGACAGGGATTTGAACCCAGAACCTAATAAGATAGATATCGAAGCACAATCAACTGTGGCATATCGCATTTTCTCGGCAGTAGCTAGATGTTTTAACTGAAATGACGAGACGAAACATTAATTTTTTCCTTCCCAGGACACCAACCCGGCACCTATTGCTGTTTTATTCTAGAGAAAACGAACGTTAAATATGGGTTTGTTGCACCAGCAGCGACATGTGAAAATGTTTGAACTAGAAATAATATGACGAAGAGTTCAGTGCTGACTGGGAATAGAGCCCCACATATATCGTTGTTGACTACACACAAAGATATGTCAGCTACCGAATTTTTCTCCACCAGCAGCTCGGAATAACATCTTGAACTTACAGTGATCTCGCAAATAGTTCTGTGTCTCACTGGGAGTCAAAAACGTCAAATATCGTTAGTGTTGACAACGAATGAAAATACATTAAAAATCGAAATTATTATCCACCAGCAGATAGGTGTTCTTATGCTAGATCTTGATAATACATAATGAAATCTTTAGTGCCGGGCCAGGATTCGAACCCATTCACGCGCAATATGTGGAGATGTTGAAGAATCTGCAGTTTTGACAAACAACAAATTGTAGCCGAGCCGTATTGTCACAAAGGGAACAAATTCCGCGTTAAGGGCGGTCTGAGTTGCATTCCCAGTTCAGAACCAATTTTATCGACATACAGAAGCTCAGATAAAAGATGGAATAAGTGTCCTGTGAGCCTACATAGCGTTTGTTTCGTCACTAGAAATAAATAACTAGTATAAGAAAGGTTAGTGGTGATAGAGTTTCTACATGTCGCCACTCCAGATTTTATTGTGGCTCAACCTAACGCCTACTTGGTAGAGAAGGAATATCATTTTTAATGTGAACTTCAGACCACAATGCCATTATATCTTCTTCACTTGGTGTAGCCAGAAGAGAATGGAATCTGTCTCTCCCTATCTAAAATCACTGGCCGCAGGTGGAATCGAACCCAGAACATAGATATATGAACGTCTCATCAGCCCCACAGACCACCAAATCCTCTTCTTAGTGGCTCATTTTTCTATCATAGCGCCGTTGTGCCACACTGGCTGAGAATTGTGGCACACAGGCTGGCTGTATCAATTTGCAGCATGTTCAGTAAATTCATTTACTTGGTTGACCGGATCACCATGAACTAGCTGCCTCGGCTATCCAGTGCATACATTCAACTTCATTTTGTAACCACCAAAATAAAATCACTTAACCCTGCCACCAACACAGAACTGCCAACAGTGTAAGATGCAGAAATTTAAATAGGAAGTGTTCCTTTCCACTTGAGCTACTCTATTGCGCTATCTGTTTTTGAAAACGTCGTGCAGTGCGAAAGCAAAGGTATAAACTGTTTGTCTCTCATAAGTATTGACCTGGCCATATGCATTATCCCACAGTGCTGTGGAATGCAGAAGTTCTGGAGGAATTGTTGTTGACTTCTGGAGCTGTTACAGCTACGGCTCGGCTAGCAGCGTAATGGTAAGTATCGCGCACGCTAGATAAGATGTCGCGAGTTCGAGTACATTCAGTGCCATAATTTTTAAAACGCAATTCTGTTGTCTGCTGAAGTTATCAATCTAATGGAACTTGTAACATAATTCCCTTCACTTCTCAACCCAAAATAGTCGTATGTGGAAAAAAGGCTAACTTCTGCGACATTTTGTTAATTTCAGGTTTAACAGACAGCCAGACAGTAGATGCATCTCGAAACTTTTGTATTATGTATGGGTAGAGCGCATCGTGCCAAAATACTCCGGAAAAGTATTTTCTACATTAGCTGTCGTCTGGCAGTGGCATTTTATTCTTCTTCAAACCTTGTTTGAGAGCTTTAACTCAGAACAAATTGCTGGTATGCTATGTCATACTCAAGATGTATGCAAATGTGACATTTCATAAATAATGTTATGCATTCCTAGAAACCCAAAATTTGCTTGTCAGCAGCGGAAAGAGGCGTTACCTGTTGTGCAGCATTGTAAGTTTTTCACCATTGCACTATGAGCCGAAAGTATTTTCTTGTGATTTCCTTATCGATGTTTGATCTGACTGTTTGTAGCTCTTTCACAGAAGGGATAAAAACGCTGCACTCAGTGAGACTGGAACTGCGAACCATAACAGACGCTGTTTTATAGGTCAGCACATTACCACAGAGCTAGACCAATAGTGGCTAGAACGCGTAAACCGCTATTTAAAAGACGAGATTAGTTGCGATTTCCACGTGCAACGACTTTCCTGGGCTGAAAACCGTAAATTTACAATCTTTTATTACACCTCAAGCGATAATAACTCAGAGTATTCAATGGAAAATACAGGTAAAATCAAGTGAACTTTGAGGCTTAATTCCGTGCACACCAGGAAGTAACTCGTCGATCACAGAGTTGCCAAACATACATTGCCTTGTTGCCAGTTCTCAGTTACAATACCAGCAGGAAGAAGACGAACCGCTGTGATCCTACAGTGGGCTGGGAAGTGACCATAGCTGGTGTCTCCAAGTCAGTGACTTCTGCATCTTACACTGTTGGCAGTTCTGTGTTGGTGGCAGGGTTAAGTGATTTTATTTTGGTGGTTACAAAATGAAGTTGAATGTATGCACTGGATAGCCGAGGCAGCTAGTTCATGGTGATCCGGTCAACCAAGTAAATGAATTTACTGAACATGCTGCAAATTGATACAGCCAGCCTGTGTGCCACAATTCTCAGCCAGTGTGGCACAACGGCGCTATGATAGAAAAATGAGCCACTAAGAAGAGGATTTGGTGGTCTGTTGGGCTGATGAGAGGTTCATATATCTATGTTCTGGGTTTGATTCCAACTTTGGTCAGTGATTTTAGATAGGGAGAGACAGATTCCATTCTCTTCTGGCTGCACAAAGTGAAGAAGATATAATGGCATTGTGGTCTGACATTCACATTAAACATGATATTCCTTCTCTACCAAGTAGACGTTAGGTTGAGCCACAATAAAGTCGGGAGTGGCGACATGTAGAAACTCTATCACCAGTAACCTTTCTTATACTAGTTATTTATTTCTAGTGACGAAACAAACGCTATGCAGGCTCACAGGACACTTATTCCATCTTTTATCTGAGCTTCTGTATGTCGATAAAATTCGTTCTGAACTGGGAATGCAACTCAGACCCCCTTAACGCGGAATTTGTTCCCTTTGTGACAATACAGCTCGGCTACAATTTGTTGTTTGTCAAAACTGCAGATTCTTCAACATCTCCACATATTGCGCGTGAATGGGTTCGAATCCTGGCCCAGCGCTAAAGAGTTCATTATGTATTATCAAGATCTAGCATGAGAACACCTATCTGCTGGTGGATAATAATTTCGATTTTTAATGTATTTTCATTCGTTGTCAACACTAACGCTATTTGACGTTTTTGACTCCCAGTGAGACACAGAACTATTTGCGAGATCACTGTAAGTTCAAGATGTTATTCTGAGCTGCTGGTGGAGAAAAATTCGGTAGCTGACGTATCTTTGTGTGTAGTCAACAACGATATATGTGGGGCTCTATTCCCAGTCAGCACCGAACTCTTCGTCATATTATTTCTAGTTCAAACATTTTCACATGTCGCTGCTGGTGCAACAAACCCATATTTAACGTTCGTTTTCTCTAGAATAAAACAGCAATAGGTGCCGGGTTGGAGTCCTGGGAAGGAAAAAATTAATGTTTCGTCTCGTCATTTCAGTTAAAACATCTAGCTACTGCCGAGAAAATGCGATATGTCACAGTTGATTGTGCTTCGATATCTATCTTATTAGGTTCTGGGTTCAGATCCCTGTCCAACACAAAGCTTTACCTCACGGCATTTCAAGTAAGTTACTTGTTAAGAAGCAATATTTAACATCTCTCGTAGTTCGTTAACAGGGACAATAGGTGCTGTGTAGGCATTCGGGTCCGTTAAAAATGTTTGCGTTATGTAATTTAATGTTGGTATTTGGTAATTGATACTGTCTAAAATCGAGGTATATCACTCTCTGTATGCCTAATCAGGAATTACTGTTAGTTTCCGTCAGTCACGAAATCTTTGCTTAGTCTGCATGACCTGGGTTTGAATCCATATGCAGAACGAGACGGTTCGTCGTGTCATTTGAAGTTCATACATATTCTCAAACAGCTGCTCGTGAATAACTTAAATTTTTAATGTCATTTTGTGTTAAATAATAAGTACAGTATGTTACTTTGAAGAGGAAATCATGAATACGACGAAATTACTACGTGCATTACCTATCTGACGTAATAATGAGAGTGGTGACATTTCAGGTATGTCATTTATTGTAATAAATGTGAGCTTACAAGCCTTAAGGACAGTCTTATCTGTGATAAGGTGTTCCCTGATATTTGTAGTTTCGTAGTATTACTTTACATCTTGAGTTGTTGGGATGCAGAGCAGTGTTATCTAGTGGTGACTTGTTGGAACCATTTTCAATAGTCAAACGACTGTACCAAGGAGCGATTAGAGGACCTGCTAGACAGCTGCGTTATGTGGATTGCATGCGAATCAGGCGAAATGCAGTTCAGGTCGTTCGGATACTTTTGAGGACGACTGTACATCACATCTACCGATTTCCATTATATATGCCTTAGAGTGTATCTGCCGACTGTTGTTTAGCTAGCAAGAGGACATCAGTTAGCTACATTGCGTTTCTTGTATTTGTTCACTGTGAAAATATGGACAACTGTTCAACTGTGTGTGAAATCTTATGGGACTTAACTGTCAAGGTCATCAGTCCCTAAGCTTACACACTACTTAACCTAAATTATCCGAAGCACAAACCCATACACCCATGTCCGAGGGAGGACTCGAACCTCCGCCGGGATTTTCGCACAGTCCATGACTGCAGCGCCTTAGACCGCTCGGCTAAGCGAAAATATGGACAGCAGCACGTGTTTTGTGAAGAGTAATATATGTATTTTTCAGCAATCCACTTCCTGTTCTAGAAAGTTATCACTGTGTACTACTGATAATTTTGTTAAAAGGTAACACAAAACTGACTTTGCTCTCCCATACTAGCACACAGTGCAACTACCAAGGGTATTGCAACTCGTCCACTTGCTGGAGTTGACTGTAAACAAATGGAAACACAATGAAAATGAACAATTGTCATTCAGTCAACCGTCTTGAGTTGATCTGATTTGATTTTTATTTGGTCCTTTTGAATTACATTGTGTGCAAAGGATGTACTGAAGTGTAAGACAAGTCAACGAATTTTATTACATGTATAAAAACAAACAATACTGTAAACAATATATGTACCAAGTATAAAATATTACACTCAAGATTTCAAGAAAAACAACAACATTATAGACAATATACATACAAAGTACTCATTATTACATACATTACCAACAATATTACAGCATTATTTATAATATAATATATCTTTTACAAAACTTATAGCTCTAGAAATTCATTTAAATTATATACAGCATGGTTTTCCTCAATTCACGAGAGCTGTCAATGTCCTTTTTTTACATTCAGTGGAGGATTATTGTAAATTTTTATTTCCGACTGGATAACTCTTGTTTGTACTATATAGAAAGTTATTGAGTCTTTGTGAAGGCTTTGCTTACGTCTTGTGTTGCAGTTAGTTTGGAAAAGTTTTTTGTTGTTGATTGAAAATATCATCAGTGAACTGATGATATTTTTTGTTTTTGATTAAAAATATCATCAGTGAACTGACTTTTGAGTCTCAGTGTTCCAGCTTGAGCAGGTGCCTACAGGATGTCCAATTTGCAATAACACAGATCGACTTCACAATTAGTTTTTGTGCTTAAAAAGCTTTTCTACTTTTGCATAATTGCCTCAGAATATTATACCATAAGAGATCAGTGAGTGGAAATATTCCCCTGGCAACATCGGGCGAAATAGCTCTTAGTACAGAGCGTCCTAAAGATAACTCCTTTAGCAGGTGATAAATAAATTCATTCCATAACAATTTATTATCCATTAATACGCTTAGAAATCTTATATGTGAGATATAATTTATTTTCTGACCATTGATGTCTATATTCCACAAAGCTTGTAGCTTGTTATTTGCTGTTTGAAACGGTATTAAATTTGTTTTTGAAAGACTTGATGATAGACTTTTTGCTGTGAACCACTTATATACTTGTTGCAGTACTGATTCACTTGTAATGTACATTGAGGATTTCACTCCCTTGATCAAGGTGCCTCTATCATCAACAAATCTTACTGTATTTGCATTGTTATTTACTGGTGCTGATAGGTCGTTAATGCACACTAAGAATATCAGTGTTCCAAGCATCAAACTTTACGGAACACCATACTTAACAGTTCCCCACTCAGGTTTTATTGTGTCACATGCGCCTAATGGGGCAACTCTTTGTTTCCAGTTACATAAGTAGTATCTTAGCCATACTAGTGGTTCGTATTTGATGCGATCGTGTGGGAGTGTTTGACTGATATATTACGTTTTACACAGCCACAAGCTTTAGCGGTAGCACAGAAAATCCTCACAGGAGACCTTCAGCCGTTCAATTAACCTCGGATTTCTTTTGTGAGATTGCTCAGGATAGCCTTTGCGGAAGCCAAACTGTGATGGTATATTAAAGCCTTTTAGTGTTCGGTGTTAATATAGCTTATTGTACACTATCGTCTCAAATATTTTTGAAAGGATTGGCAGTTGAAAATAGTGTATTGACATCACTGTAGAATGTTTCAATCTATGAAAGAAGCACTCCATTTTTCGTAGATTGGTTACTTAAATAGCACAATATGTTGCTGATAAAGTCACCCAAAAGAGTTGGTGCTTCTTAGGGAGCAGATGACACATTGTTTTTTTCATTAGGTGCTATGGATTTGAAGTCCTGTGTCATCACAGTTGTACGCTGGGTAGGTTCAAATGGTTCTGAGCACTATGGGACTTAACATCTATGGTCATCAGTCCCCTAGAACTTAGAACTACTTAAACCTAACTAACCTAAGGACATCACACAACATCCAGTCATCACGAGGCAGAGAAATCCCTGACCCGCCGGGAATCGAACCCGGGAACCCAGCGCGGGAAGCGAGAACGCTACCGCACGACCACGAGCTGCGGACCGCTGGGTAGGATTAAGCAGCTGTATGATCTGTGAGTACAATGAGTATAGGCGAATGGAAGGTAGAAATGCTACTCATATATGAAGAATGTGGGTTAGCAGAAAAGTAACTGCAATAATGTTTTCCTGTACAAGTAGTACAGTAAGGTAATTGTTTTAAATGATTGGTTGTGTACAGTAAAGGTCATCCTTAATTAAAAACTATATCATCGCTACTTTTCTTTTATTGTGATGGAAGGTAAGCGTAATGCTACTGAAGTTCAAATTCAGATGGCTCTGAGCACTATGGGACTTAACATCGGAGGTCATCAGTCCCCTAGAACTTAGAACTACTTAAACCTAACTAACCTAAGGACATCACACACATCCATGCCCGAGGCAGGATTCGAACCTACGACAATAGCGGTCGCGCGGTTCCAGACTGAAGCGCCTAGAACCGCTCGGCCACACCGGCCGGCGCTACTGAGGCAGACGATCTCCACAACGGGCGATACCCTGATGAGAACACACCTTACTGGCGGCTATTTCTTCGTCTAGTGACGCTTCAGGAAACGGAAAGTTTCCAAGCCAACGCAGTCACCGTAGAATCCGCTGTGCCTCAAATTTCCTTTCCTCAGCACTCGTTATATAAGAAAACATCTATTTTGTACACATATAAATTCCCCCACCTGATTTTATTACGGGGAATTGAGAAAGCATCCCCCAAAACAATTCTTGGAAAAGTAAGAATAAATAACTATGAACTTCTCGTCCTACCTTTAATAATGGAAACTGCTCTTCAAATGTATCCTTTACATAAAGCGAAAATATCATGATGTTAGAAATTACTAATCGGAGATCATAGATACATTTTACCGCTACAAAAAATTATCTTTGATATGGCTATTACGTATTTTTCTTTCTGAGGCGAAATAAATTGAAAATTCTTTTAATTCTGAAATATTACTTTGTCAGGCGCAAGCGAAAGTTAATGCAACATTCTGCTAGTGTGGTTTTACGTAAAGATACATTTTCAACAATCAAAGACAAGCTTGCTGTGTAAATTGAAAATCAGACTTCGTAAATAACTTTAAAATCCGGATTGTTCAGAATTAGAGCGCGTGAAATGAAAGAAAATTAATTTTAAACAACCTCTGGAATTACATTAAATTACCACACGAATTTCCATCCACACAAAGTATTGGGCACATTCACGTGAATTTTAAGCAGAGGAAAAGGTTCCCTTTTCAAATCATGAACAGGTTTTCAAAATTCATGACTGGTAAGTATTATTTAACGGTAATTTAACTTACATGAATAGGCAGAAACTGTCTATACATCGAATTACATGCAGAGGCACGAACTCAAGACAAGTCAAGAGCTAAGCAACAAGATAAAAAAGACAAGCGTTCAGAGAGAGATAACATGGCGTCTTACCTTTACATAGTATTGTAGTTCATGGAATCTTCATATGTCACCGAGAAATCTAAAGTTTCAATGCACTACCTACGATAAATATTCTTAATGAAGCATATATCACTGTAATTACTTTTACCACTAATTAGAGGCGTCACATCCGTCACTACCATTATTGTTATTATTTTCATTATTATCGCTATTTGTGGCAGCAGTTGCAGTAGTATAAGTGTTGCCAATATTAACTTTATTAGTTCATAGTCAGCATCATTTTCTCACACTGCCACTTCAGACATTCATATCATTTTAATACAATTCGTTGTATTAAAATTGTTATTTATTGGGTAAGTATGACGTAAAACAGGTATTGTACGAGGGTTGCTCAGAAAGTAATGTACCGCATTTTTTTCAGCCGAAAACAATGCTACGAATGCAAAACGTTACGTACGTTTTATTTTAAGTCTCCTTGAGTGAGCGCGCTTCGGACAGAGAGCGTAGCTGCAGGACAGTTTCAAAATGGCGCCTGTAGGTGATGTACGTTACAAGCAACGTGTCGCCTTTGTATTTCTCGCTGCAGAGAAAGAAACAGTGAGGAATGTTCACAGACGCTTGTGCAAAGTCTATGGAGCATCTGCTGTCGACAGAAGTACGGTTAGTTGCTGGGTGAGGTCATGAGAAGGCGGTTCGGCGGAGCTCCACGATCTGCAGCGGTCGGGGAGACCATCCACGGCTGTCAGACACGACATGTTGCAGCGAGCTGATGTTTGGGTTATTAAAGGATGCCATTAGTGGAAGACATTTTCAGGACGATGAAGCACTGACTCCACCACCAGGACAAGGATTGGTACCGACGGGGCATTCACACCCTTGTTTCGCGCTGAAGAAAGGCCATAGAATGGGATGGAGATTACGTGGAAAAATAGGGTGTGTATATAAAACACCATTCTTTCGTGTGTGTAATTCTCATTATGTTCAATAACGAATCGTTGAAGAAAAAAATGCGGTCCATTACTTTCTGCCCAACCCTCGTATGTGTGAAACGCTGCTCCAATGTAAGAGATCAGATTAGGTTAGATAAATAAATATGTAAAATAAATAAATACAAATAACATGTGGTATTGATCAAGCAAAAATCAAAAATGGCTTAGACAGGTGGAACATCAGCGTCAGTCGGGTGTGGAATGAATGGTTATTGGCCCTTATTACATTAGTGGTAACCTAAACGGCACGTTATATGTCAACTTTCTCAGGCGAATTCATCCTCGTCTTCTGTATGAAGCACCACTGAGCCACACTGCTTTTGTGATACCAACACGATGAATATCCAGCTCATAATGTCTTGCATGGACGTTGTCTGAGCCGAAGGTATACTGCCAGATGGATTGAACATGGAGGAATAGTGATTTGACCTGCCCAGTCTCCTGGCTTAACTTCTCTGGACTTCTTTCTTTGGGGATTTCTAAAAGACGTTTTCTGTCTAGATATTTCAATAGACCCTGAGAATATGCAGAAACGTATCTTGACTGCTTGTAATTCGTTTCAGGAGGCAACAATCGAAGCAGCGATGAATTCTGTCATCCAAAGCGTAAGCTGGTGTATCACTGTCCATTGTCACCACTTTAAATACCTTTGTATGTTTTACTCCATTTTGTGCCCATGATGGATTACAGTACTACAAAACGATGTTCCCGTTTCTGCTTCTCTTTAAGTTGTATGTTGTGTTTACGTAAGTATACGATACGTTTTTGAACAGGCCTTGAAACGTTACCGAATAAAAAAATACAGAACGCTCTTCAGAAAATGTACTGCTGTTCATATCTTCGTAATGAACAAAAATAAAAGAAAGGCGGTCATGCTGCTTAATGCCCCTTGGTGTTAACTGGATGTTCCACTGGTTCTTGGTATAATATTTATACATTATGAGCGAAAAAACATGCGACACTGGTATAATATTCTAGTGGTAGCTAAACAAAATTTACTTGACGCATTTTTTATTTTGTTTCTGGATAAAAATTATTTCTAGTGGTCAAGACAAATGGGACACCCTTTATATTTTTTATAGGAAATGAAATGCAAGGGGTTAAAGTCCAAGGAGATAGCAAAGTGTTACCAGCTTACGAGGGCTATTCAGAAAGTAACAGACGTTCTCATCTATCCGGCGGCCACCATCTTTGTGCCGTAACGTTCCAAGACTCAGTGGCTGCATGTGGTCCGTGTATCTGGTACTTTCCTTTCTGTGACGTATTAAAATGTGCGCGCAAATAGGAAATCACATCGCTTTTGAGGTAAGTTCTGTGATTGGGATTTTCTTGGCAAAAAACTGAAAACCAATTGAAATTTATCGCGATCTTTGTGATGTGTACGGAAAAGGAATAATGAATGAAAGCAGAGGGAGGCAACAGGGCATTGTTTTTAAAAATGGCCGTACCAATATTCACGATGAGGACCGCAGTGGTAGGCCAAGGCCTGTAACTGACGAAATGATGATGAAAATCAGCGACAAAATTCGTGAAAATCATCATCTCACGATTATGGATCTTTTGCGACTACCATCTCTTCCCAGCTCGCTACACAAGCTTTGCTATTATCACTGAACAGCAGTCTAAACCCGAGGTTGCATTCGCAGGCAGCAGTTTTCTCCAGAATGTACTGAAAGACTTGTTCCACGCTATGATAAGTGCCTCAACTTGAATGGCGGTTATGTAGAAAAATAACTGAGAATTTACCTTTAAAGGTGTATAATAAAATTTGGTTTTTCCAAATTGTTAATTTTTATTTCAAAACGTGTGTTATTTTATGGATAGCACTCGTATATCCCGGCTCTACAAATAATAGAAACGGTGTAAGCATAAACTGAAGCAACATATAGAAGCAACATAAAAGAACTCGCACAAAGATAACGTGTCCCACGTGAAGCTTCCAAATCGTCTAGCGCCAAGACAATCGCGTTGCGCACGCAAGCTAAATAATGGGGTTCGGCCCCTTCCACAGTGTAACAGCTGACGCAGCAACAGTCGCTGCGGCCGGCCGGCCGGCCGTTGCCTGTGTGTCGTCCCTGGCCTCTGACAGGTCCGGCCTGCCGCTGCGCCGTCCGTCGCAGCGGCAGGCCGGATTCTGTCTGACCAGGCCTTAAGTCACAACGCAGACGAAAGTGTGTGTTGAGTGATTGTGACAGACTGCCATTGAAGAGGATTACAATGAAACATAAGAGGACGATGTCACTGCAAAACTGAACGTCGCACTCGCCAACCGTGACAGCACTAAAACAACACCATAAACAAGGAACTGCAGCGCGAACTGAAATTGCAAAACCACTCGTCAGTGATACAAATGCCTGTAACAGGAAAATTTGACGCCGAAGCCATAAAACCTGGACTATGGAGCAATGTAAGAAAGACGTTTGGTCGGATGTGTGTATACCTACGTCTACAACATAATCTGTGCTTCTGGCACCACAGCCGGCCGGAGTGGCCGAGCGGTTCTAGGCACTTCAGTCTGGAACCGCGCGACCGCTACGGTCGCAGGTTCGAATCCTGCCTCGGTCATGGATGTGTGTGATGTCTTAGGTTAGTTAGGTTTAAGTAGTTCTACGGGACTGATGACCTCAGATTTTAAGTCCCATAGTGCTCAGAGCCATTTGAACCATCTAGCACCACTAACTGAAACTCCACTTCCCAGTTCCGGTAGCGAATGCCACTTGGAAAGAATGATTGTCGGTAATCCTCTGTTGTTGTTGTTGTGGTCTTCAGTCCTGAGACTGGTTTGATGCAGCTCTCCACGCTACTCTATGCTGTGCAAGCTTCTTCATCTCCCAGTACCTACTGCAAATTACATCCTTCTGAATCTGCTTAGTGTATTCATCTCTTGGTCTCCCTCTACGATTTTTACCCTCCACGCTGCCCTCCAATACTAAATTGGTGATCCCTTGATGCCTCAGAACATGCCCTACCAGCTGATCCCTTCTTCTAGCCGATTTGTACCACGAATTCCTCTTCTTCCCAATTCTATTCAGTACCTGTCTAATTAGTTATGTGATCTACCAGTCTAATCTTCAGCATTCTTCTGTAGCACCACGTGTCGAAAGCCTCTATTCTTTTCTTGTCCAAACTATTTATCGTCCACGTTTCACTTCCATACATGGCTACACTCCATACAAATACTTTCAGAAACGACATCCTGACACTTAAATCTATACTCGATGTTAACAAATTCCTCTTCTTCAGAATCGCTTTCCTTGCCATTGCCAGTCTACATTTTATGTCCTCTCTACTTCGACCATCATCAGTTATTTTGCTCCCCAAATAGCAAAACTCCTTTACTACTTTAAGTGTCTCATTTCCTAATCTAATTCCCTCAGCATCACCCGACTTAATTCGAGTATATTCCATTATCCTCGTTTTGCTTTTGTTAATGTTCATCTTATATCCTCCTTTCAAGACACTATCCATTCCCTTCAACTGCTCTTCCAAGTTCTTTGCTGTCTCTGACAGAATTACAGTGTCATCGGCAAACCTCAAAGTTTTTATTTCTTCTCCGTGGATTTTAATACCTACTCCAAATTTTTTCTTTTATTTCCTTCACTGCTCGCTCAATATACAGATTGAATAACATCGGGGAAAGGCTACAACCATGTCTCACTCCCTTCCCAACCACTGCTTCCCTTTCATGTCCCTCGACTCTTATAGCTACCATTTGGTTTCTGTACAAATTGTAAATAGCCTTTCGCTCCCTGTATTTTACCCCTGCCACCTTCAGAATTTGAAAAAGAGTATTCCAGTCAACAGTGTCTAAAGCTTTCTCTAAGTCTACAAATGCTAGAAACGTAGGTTTGCCTTTTCTTAATCTAGCTTCTAAGATAAGTCGTAGGGTCAGTATTGCCTCAAATGTTCCAACATTTCTACGGAATACAAACTGATCTTCGTCGAGGTCGGCTTCGACCAGGTTTTCCATTCGTCCGTAAAGAATTCGTGTTAGTATTTTGCAGCCGTGGCTTATTAAACTGGTAGTTCGGTAATTTTCACATCTGTCAACACCTGCTTTCTTTGGGATTGGAATTATTACACTCCTGGAAATTGAAATAAGAACACCGTGAATTCATTGTCCCAGGAGGGGAAACTTTATTGACACATTCCTGGGGTCAGATACATCACATGATCACACTGACAGAACCACAGGCACATCGACACAGGCAACAGAACATGCATAATGTCGGCACTAGTACAGTGTATATCCACCTTTCGCAGCAATGCAGGCTGCTATTCTCCCATGGAGACGATCGTAGAGATGCTGGATGTAGTCCTGTGGAACGGCTTGCCATGCCATTTCCACCTGGCGCCTCAGTTGGACCAGCGTTCGTGCTGGACGTGCAGACCGCGTGAGACGACTCTTCATCCAGTCCCAAACATGCTCATTGGGGGACAGATCCGGAGATCTTGCTGGCCAGGGTAGTTGACTTACACCTTCTAGAGCACTTTGGGTGGCACGGGATACATGCGGACGTGCATTGTCCTGTTGGAACAGCAAGTTCCCTTGCCGGTCTAGGAATGGTAGAACGATGGGTTCGATGACGGTTTGGATGTACCGTGCACTATTCAGTGTCCCCTCGACGATCACCAGTGGTGTACGGCCAGTGTAGGAGATCGCTCCCCACACCATGATGCCGGGTGTTGGCCCTGTGTGCCTCGGTCGTATGCAGTCCTGATTGTGGCGCTCACCTGCACGGCGCCAAACACGCATACGACCATCATTGGCACCAAGGCAGAAGCGACTCTCATCGCTGAAGACGACACGTCTCCATTCGTCCCTCCATTCACGCCTGTCGCGACACCACTGGAGGCGGGCTGCACGATGTTGGGGCGTGAGCGGAAGACGGCCTAACGGTGTGCGTGACCGCAGCCCAGCTTCATGGAGACGGTTGCGAATGGTCCTCGCCGATACCCCAGGAGCAACAGTGTCCCTAATTTGCTGGGAAGTGGCGGTGCGGTCCCCTACGCCACTGCGTAGGATCCTACGGTCTTGGCGTGCATCCGTGCGTCGCTGCGGTCCGGTGCCAGGTCGACGGGCACGTGCACCTTCCGCCGACCACTGGCGACAACATCGATGTACTGTGGAGACCTCACGCCCCACGTGTTGAGCAATTCGGCGGTACGTCCACCCGGCCTCCCGCATGCCCACTATACGCCCTCGCTCAAAGTCCGTCAACTGCACATACGGTTCACGTCCACGCTGTCGCGGCATGCTACCAGTGTTAAAGACTGCGATGGAGCTCCGTATGCCACGGCAAACTGGCTGACACTGACGGCGGCGGTGCACAAATGCTGCGCAGCTAGCGCCATTCGACGGCCAACACCGCGGTTCCTGGTGTGTCCGCTGTGCCGTGCGTGTGATCATTGCTTGTACAGCCCTCTCGCAGTGTCCGGAGCAAGTATGGTGAGTCTGACACACCGGTGTCAATGTGTTCTTTTTTCCATTTCCAGGAGTGTATATTCTTCTTGAAGTCTGAGGGAATTTCGCCTGTCTCATACATCTTGCTCACCAGATGGTAATCCTCTGTATTAGCTCTAATTTCTCGAATTTTCTCTAGTGGCCATTTCGCGAGATGTATCTGCAAGGAAACAGTATTGTTGTCCACTCTTCCTTGAAAGTATTCTAGAAATTTCAATATTAAATCCCTCCGCGATGCACAACGGTTCTCCTGTAGCGTCTGCCACTGGGGTTTGTTGACCATCTCTGCAACGCTCTCGCGCGGGCTAAACGATCTTCGTTGGATCTTCCTTATCTCTTCTGTCTCTCCTTACTGGTAAGGATCCCAAATTGATGACCAGTACTCTAGAATCGATCGAACAAGTGTCTCGTAATGAGCTACATTTCCTTAACATTCTTCCTATGAATCTATCTGGCATCTGCTTTTTCTATTATTTATTTTATGTGCTCGTTCCACTTAAGCCCCCTCTGGATATTTATTGCTAGATATGTTACGGTAGATACTGTTCCCAGCAGTTTCTCATCAGTAGTGTAGTTGTACGGTAGTGGATTTTTTTCCTATTTATGCGCAATATGTTACATTTATTTTCATTCAGGGCCAACTGCCAGAGCCTGCACCATTCGTCAACTCTCTGCAGGCCATTCTGCAAATCGATATTGTCTTGTAGCGTTGCTACTTTCTTATAGACAACAGCACCATCTGCGGATAGCCTTAAAGAGCTTCTGATGATTTCTACTAGATCATTTATGCACCATCTAAACAGAAACGGTCCTATCACACTTCGGTTTGGTACTCCGGAAATTATCTTTACATCTCGCGACTTTGTTCCGTTAAGAGTGAGTGCTGGGTATTATCTGGATAGAAGTCTTGATTCCAGTCGCGAATCTGGTCCGATGTTCGGTAACCTCGTATTATTTTCACTAAATGGCAGTGCAGGACGGTGTCAAATACCTTCCTGAGCGCCATTGGGTAGATTCCTGTGGATCTCATGGAGGAACAGGGCGAGTTGAGTTTCGCAAGATTTCTGTTTGCGGAATCTACACTCATGCTCATAAATTAAGAATAATGCTGATACATGGTGAAACAAAGCTTTGGTGGACGGTTTGCGGGTTTAAATCACCTCGGGATATGACCATGCGGTGCATTTGACCTGCGGTCCTCGCACGGTGCCGCTGGCAGGAGTCGACATATGCACAGGTGTGTTGGTGCATGTCAGAGTACGGTGCAGCGAGTAAGTGTTCAGACGGTTTAATACGTGCTAATGCTGACTGTGTGTTGAAAATGGCTCAAAGAACACATATTGATGACGTTATGAGGGGTAGAATACTAGGGGGACTGGAGGCTGGTCGAACACAGCAGGTCGTAGCATGGGCCCTCCGTGTGCCACGAAGTGTGATCTCAAGATTATGGCAACGATTCCAGCAGACAGGAAACGTGTCCAGGAGCTACAGTACGGGACGTCCACAGTGTACAACACCACAAGAAGGCCGATATCTCACCATCAGTGCCCGCAGATGGCCACGGAGTACTGCAGGTAGCGTTTCTCAGGAGCTTACCACAGCCACTGGAACAGTTGTTTCCAGACACACAGTCTACAGACGACTGAACAGACATGTTTATTCGCCCGGAGACCCCCAAGGTGCATTCCACTGACCCCAGGTCACAGGAGAGCCCGTAAAGCCTGGTGTCAAGAACACAGTACATAGTCATTGGAACAGTGGTCCCACGTTGTGTTCACGGACGAGTCCAGGTATAGTCTGAACAGTGATTCTCGCCGGGTTTTCATCTGGCGTGAACCAGGAACTAGATACCAACCCCTTAATGTCCTTGAAAGGGACCTGTATGGAGGTCGTGGTTTGATGGTGTGGGGTGGAATTATGATTGGTGCACATACACCTCTGCATGTCTTTGACAGAGGAACTGTAACAGGTCAGGTGTATCGTGACGTCATTTTGCACCAGTATGTCCGACTTTTCAGGGGTGCAGTGGTTCCAACCTTCCTCCTGATGGATGATAACGCACGGCCCCACCGAGCTGCCATCATGGAGGAGTACCTTGAAACAGAAGATATCAGGCGAATGGAGTGGCCTGCCTGTTCTCCAGACCTAAACCCCATCGAGCACGTCTAGGATGCTCTCGGTCGACGTATCGCTGCACGTCTTCACATTCCTAGGACACTTCAGGATCTCCGACAGGCACTGGTGAAAGAATGGGAGGCTATACACTAGCAGCTGCTCGACCACCTGATCCAGAGTGTGCCAACCCGTTGTGCGGCCTGTGTACGTGTGCATGGTGATCATATCCCATATTGATGTCGGGGTAAATGCGCAGGAAATAATGGCGATTTGTATCACATGTGTTTCGGGACGGTTTTCTCAACTTATCATCAATACCGTGGACTTACAGATCTGTGTCGTGTGTGTTCCCTATGTGCCTATGCTATTAGCGCCAGTTTTGTGTAGTACCACGTTGTGTGGCACCATATTCTGCAATTATCCTTAATTTATGAGCATGAGTGTATGTTGGTTTTCATAGGGGAAATTTTCGTTATCCACAAGCGTCATAATTCTTGAGCATAAAACATGCTACATAATTTTACAACAGATTGACGGCGACAATATAGGCCTACAATTACGTGCACCTATACTACGACCCTTCTTGCTTTACATGGTTTCTAAGTTCTCTACGGGTTTTTTAAGTCCCAAGAGTGATACATGGGGGCGATTCGATGATGATTTGGGCAGCCGTATCGTGCTCCATTGGCTCCGTGGTTACACTGCCAGTTCGCATTACTGCCAAGGGTTATGTGACCATTTTTACTGATTAGGTGTCTCTCATGGTACAATGTTTGTTTCCCAATGAAATGATGGTGTGTTTCGAGACGACAGACCCCTCTGTTCACACGGCTCGCATAGTCCAGCACTGTTTTGCGAGTATGAAGTATCGTGATCACCCCAGTCACCAGATCTCAACGTTACTGAACTTTTGTGGTCTTCTGTAGAGATAAGGGTGTGAGATCGCTGTCCACCTCCATCATCTTACCAGAACTTTACCCTCTTTTACAGGGAGAATATTATAAGATTCCCTTGAAAACCATACAGGTTCTCCATTTACCCAATCCGATACGACTGGGAGCCGTTTTGAATGCTAACTGTTTTTTTGCACAGTATTATGCATGGTAATGTTTTATGTTTTTCACCGCCCCTGTAAGTTACACATTATTATGTTAGGGCAAGTAACTTATTGAATACTGAACTACATAACGACATAAACAGGATAATCTCAAAAAAAAAAAAAAAAAGAAAAATGGTTGAAATGGCTCTGAGCACTGTGGGACTTAACTTCTGAGGTCATCAGTCCCTTGGAACTTAGAACTACTTAAACCTAACTAACCTAAGGTCATCACACACATCCATGCCCGAGGCAGGATTCGAACCTGCTGTAGCGCCTAGAACCGCTCGGCCACAGCGGCCAGCTCCACTTCAGAACCAAGCTGCAATCACTAGTACGTATTCAGTTCTCTTCGTCGAGATTTTACAATGAACTCATAGATACCTGGCTTAAATCAGGCTATTTAGAGGTTCAGCCGTCACAATTTGAAATCCTGCTGAATTTTGTTTTACATTGTGTTCTCCGTGGTGTGTATTATGTGCAGAATTTTCGTTCACTTTAAGAGCATGATGTAAAAAAACGTTATGTTTTAAGCATTTCTTTACAGATAATCACTATTGTGGTGATTTTGTATCACAATAACGAGTTATACATTACTTTCAGTTAACAAAATACACATATGTGAAACGGTAAACTAAAAAAACAAGAAAACATAAATGGAAAATAACAATTTAAAACAAAACACAGAAAAAGAAAAATAATTAAAATAATAAAGAATGTATAGATACTTTAATCTGGTATGTTAAAAATTCTCCGAAAGCGCAATGAGTTGACCTATAGTTTATTTTCCAAAAATGGCATTTCAAAAAGTAGCTTTTTTACACATCGGTGTACGTGGCGGCGTGAGAACTTTTATGTTGTAACAAAAAGTTTTCATTTTTTGTATTAAGTAGTAGTAATGGGGTATTTCTGCAAAATTTCAAATTATTATAAAAGTTGATTACATAGTTTTCAAGAACGTTAATTACATTTCAACATCTGCAGTGTGTTCGGAAATTACCGTTACAAAATAGAGGGCCTGTAGAGGTGAGTGAATACATATTATTTTGAATAGGAACCGTTTCCGTTCTACGAAGGTTTCGTTTCAGATGTTTAACTAAAGCACTTCAGCCTGAGGAATTGAATTAGCATTGACGTAGCACAAATATTAGGTAACAATTCCAAAGTAAAAACATAACGAAACATCCATTTATCGCTTCACAACATCTGTTTGTGTTGAAACTTATACATTTGTCCAGTACACTGCGTTCTTTTTTTGCTTTGGGTTACTGCAAAAACTTTTGTTTCAATGTCAATACAAACAAATGTGCTTAAGTGATAAACAGATGTTTCCTTATGATTTCTTTTGAATTGTTACCTAATTGTGCTGCGTCACTCCTAATTCAATTCCTCAGGCTGAAGTGCAAGAGCTAAACATCGGAACTGAGAAACTGAAACGGTACGTTGCCGGACATGGGTTCCTATTCAGAATATTATGTTCGCACTTCCCTCTACGAGTCCTGGAAGTTCGTAATGGGAATTTCCCATCACCCTATATATGAAACACATTTTTCATATGTATCATGGTTTCGAAGACTTGCAGCATCACGAGGAATCTACAAATAACTTTCCACGAAAGGATTGTAATTAAAGCTTAAAGGACTTCGTAATCCCTCAGCGCTCGGCAGATGAACGCTAACCATCGGTTCCTGGTGAGGCTAAAGGCGGCCCATCGAGAGAGAAATTTCAGCCACATCCCGATAAGACTGCATCAAAATATATTCCGTTGTACATCACGAGCTATCCTCTTCAACATTTAAGGAAGTAATGCGTGACACCCCGTTTGCTACCAACAGTGCTATGAGAGAGAACCTTCTATGAGCGTTAACCGAGTTTGCTCTCCTATAGAAAATTGAAAACAACGATGTATTGCGCAAACTGCTGTGTTGCAAGGTGCCAAGACAATTACTGCTTATCCTGTTTTTACGATAAATATCGCCACAGCGCGTGTACATCATCAACTGTAAAATAATAAAAGTATCTAATTTTATATCCGAAGTTCTGCTGTATGCTGTACAATCTCTTCCTGAAATTTTATTTGCCATTTGAAATTTTACTTTGCCTTTTCTTCTCACGCCTTTTAAGAAAATGTTAATATATACAATTTAGTGGGTATTATTTCGGTTCATTTACAGTGTAAGCAGCGTAAAAATTGAAAATAAAAAGAGGTTTCGGCATAGGCACTAGATTCTGCAACCCTCTGATTACTGTTCTGCACTCTTTCAGTTTCCCCCCCCCCCCCCCCCTTCTGCATACTGACATAGCTTGAATCAATGTTTTCTTTGTCAGTGATTCTTAGTTTCAATATTGTTGACACTGAGTCACAAGCTTTCACAAAATATGATGTCAATCAAAGTGGTAGTTGAAATTTACTGGCAGATTAAAATTGTGTGCCGGGCCGAGACACGAAATCAGGACCTTTGCCTTTCGCGGACAACTGCTCCACCAACTTCACTATCTCACCCCATTTTCTCAATGCCACGATCAAGAACCGAATACGAACCAACGGCTTCGTAGTTTAATGCTTTTTTTCTTTTTTTCTTTTTCTTTACGTTTAATACATGCTCCCCCTTTTTTGTTTGGAAAAACTTGGGGGGCGGGGGAGGGGGGGAGGGGAGGAGAATCGGAGGCAAACCGGGCAGGGGTCGCAACCCGAGGCCTGTCCACGATGTCCCTTTTTCCTCCTCAGAACGAAGAAGGATGGAGGGCATAGGATCCTACAGGATCAAAATTCCGTTCCGCCAACCGCTAGCTAGCGACTACGCTAAACAAAAGCCTGTTGTGCCGGCCGACGCGCACCAAAAATGCATTTCTTTTTAAACGCCTGGCCATCTGGATCTCTCAATTCTATCACTTTCATCTCCCGCAAAGCCTTGCACACACCAAAAATCAGAAAGAAATCGGTGATGACGAATAGGCGCGTTCTCCTGGTGCGTATAAAACTGCCAGAGCGTCAGAGCGTAGTCGCTTGCCGCTGAAGTTTATCTCTAGAGCTATAGTCGACGCATCAGCAGCAAATTTTAGCCGTACTGTGTGAACGCAAGAGATATGCAAATGGATATTCGCCAGAAAAAAAAAACGATAGCTCAGCGTGTTCAATCAGACGGCTGGCGCCCCTCTGTAAAAAAAAAAAAAAAAAAAAAAAAAAAAAAAAAAAAAAAAAACTGAGTAAAGGCATCAACGATGAACTTGAACGGATGTCATGTGACGTCTGCCCAGACCAAACGCAACGAACGATACAGAACAAAAATGAATAAACTTGAGTGCCCGTCTGTGCTGGAAACTAACAGAAGTTACACACCGGAAGTTTTTGCAGTAATGAAACACTGTGTGAAAGATGTATACCTATGTCTCGGCGTTATGAAATGTCTCATGTTTTTATCTTGCTGATAAATGTCTTTTTCTGTGATGGTGAGTAGCGTCGGAAATTTCCCCTCCCCTTCAAATGAAATTACGAAACGAATCTCTGTGTGACATAGTACTTTACTTCAGAGTGATGGTAGTCAATACATCATCAAGAATATGGACGTCAAGCAAGCACAAATGACATTATACACTGTAATTTAACGATATTCAATTTAAAACCGAAAATGTTTTGGAGATTCACGTGGGTTAACGCATTACCTCTACTGGACTGTATCTCAGTTGGTTGTGCTACATAGATAGCGTTCCCCTACCAGCAATTGGCTGTTGAAGCCATCGATGAGTCCAAATATTTTCTCTGTTCACCTACGACGAATGCGATCAGAGTCAACGCAACTATTTCATGCGTGTCCACTGTATGATGTGCGTACCAGATGCAGCCGATAACTGCCGCTAGAGAGCCTGCAGTCGCAAATCACGATGGTCACATTCCGTGTAACATAGCACTTCGTTTCAGAACGCGCAGCCACCACGACGGACACCGCCTCTGGCGCATTTCGCGATGGGACATACATCCCGCGTGGGGACGGCCTAAAGACTATTTTTCAAGACACGGTCTACTGGCTCTGGTACGCGAATGAATGAATGAGCCGCACTGACAGAACGCCTGAGAATAGCCTCCCCCAACTTTTTTATACGTTTTTATTTTCTTATCACAGGCAGTTTTTTAATTTTGTATTTTTGTAAAATTGGTTCCATTTCATGCTGGGCGCAGTAATCGGGTATGTATTTCTTGAAGTAAGACAGTCTTGGTTTAAATTGTCTTATTTATCTATTAGCAATAACGCGTTTCGCCCTTGTGGGGCATCTTCAGATTAGGGGCAGGTTTACTATCTTTTGGTAAAAAAATCAATTTTCTTAAATTGCATTTTTGGATCCATAAAAGTGTTTAGAATCTACCCCTGAAACGGGTTTTCCGAATACGGAACGGAAATGTTCGTTATTCGTGGTTGAGCAAAACAATGCACCTGCCTGAAATGGGCCTTTTACACGCACCGGATTTTTATTTCCGAGGACGAGTTATTGTACTGGTGCTTGGGAGGAAACACAAAATTCAAATGAAAGTTTGAACGCGTGTGTTTGGAAGTTAGCCCCCAAGCATTTGCATTCTGGTGCGAAGGCTATGGAGATTGCGACTTTCCTGGCAGTGAGCAGCTTCAACGAAGGGTATTCAGCAATCCTAAAGACCATGACAACGATGGACGTCACCTTAGGACTCTATTCGACGTGGTTCGCCAAGCATTCGGACGAGCACCGGATTCAAGCGGCCGAAATCCGCTTGTCACCGGCCGTACGAGCGGCTCTGGAGCAGCGCAGGATGGCCCACATCGCGCAGAACGCCCTCTGTGAAGAAGAGGAAGGACTAGTTTATGGATCCGGAACAGCAGATTGAACTTAAGTTGCATAATATTGCATTTATATGTAGTCTTAACTTCAAACGCGTTTTTCTCGAAATGACTATTTTTTATCGCGCGGTATGCTAACTTCAAATCTACTGAACCGATTGGCATGATTCTTTTGTTTCCGACGAAGCTAACTAAAATGTCTAGGAGTTGTACCACTTTTATTCCGATTCATCAACTTGGCCGACGAAGTCGAAAAATCGATGAAAAAACCCATTTTTTTCAAATGGCCTGCATTTTGTTTCCTATGGTCCAAATAACTTAAGCGAGGTACAACTCCTAAAGAATCTTATATACAGGGCTATTACAAATGATTGAAGCGATTTCATAAATTCACTGTAGCTCCATTCATTGACATATGGTCACGACACACTACAGATACGTAGAAATACTCATAAAGCTTTGTTCGGCTGAAGCCGCACTTCAGGTTTCTGCCGCCAAAGCGCTCGAGAGCGCAGTGAGACAAAATGGCGACAGGAGCCGAGAAAGCGTATGTCGTGCTTGAAATGCACTCACATCAGTCAGTCATAACAGTGCAACGACACTTCAGGACGAAGTTCAACAAAGATCCACCAACTGCTAACTCCATTCGGCGATGGTATGCGCTGTTTAAAGCTTCTGGATGCCTCTGTAAGGGGAAATCAACGGGTCGGCCTGCAGTGAGCGAAGATACGGTTGAACGCGCGCGGGCAAGTTTCACGCGTAGCCCGCGGAAGTCGACGAATAAAGCAAGCAGGGAGCTAAACGTACCACAGCCGACGGTTTGGAAAATCTTACGGAAAAGGCTAAAGCAGAAGCCTTACCGTTTAAAATTGCTACAAGCCCTGACACACGATGACAAAGTCAAACGCTTTGAATTTTTGGCGCGGTTGCAACAGCTCATGGAAGAGGATGCGTTCAGTTCGAAACTTGTTTTCAGTGATGAAGCAAAATTTTTTCTTAATGGTGAAGTGAACAGACACAATGTGCGAATCTGGGCGGAAGAGGATCCTCACGCATTCGTGCAGCAAATTCGCAATTCACCAAAAGTTAACGTGTTTTGTGCAATCTCACGGTTTAAAGTTTACGGCCCCTTTTTCTTCTGCGAAAAAAACGTTACAGGACACATGTATCTGGACATCCTGGAAAATTGGCTCATGCCACAACTGGAGACCGACAGCGCCGACTTCACCTTTCAACAGGATGGTGCTCCACCGCACTTCCATCATGATGTTCGGCATTTCTTAAACAGCAGATTGGAAAACCGATGAATCGGTCGTGGTGGAGATCATGATCAGCAATTCATGTCGTAGCCTCTACGCTCTCCCGAGTTAACCCCATGCGATTTCTTTCTGTGGGGTTATGTGAAAGATTCAGTGTTTAAACCTCCTCTATCAAGAAACGCGCCAGAACTGCGAGCTCGCATCAACGATGCTTTCGATCTCATTGATGGGGACATGCTGCGCCGAGTGTGGGACGAACTTGACTATCGGCTTGATGTCTGAAGAATCACTAAAGGGGCACATATCGAACATTTGTGAATGCCTAAAAAAACTTTTTGAGTTTTTGTATGTGTGTGCAAAGCATTGTGAAAATATCTCAAATAATAAAGTTATTGTAGAGCTGTGAAATCGCTTCAATCATTTGTAATAACCCTGTACTTCGCTAACGTCAACTCAATTTCGATTTCAGACGAGGCGGTTGACCTGCGACATACCGCGCGTGGAGGTCTACATCGAAATTTTGTTTCGTTCCGACGGCACTTCCGCCTTTGCTCTTCGACATTTCCGGTCGATAAAATTCCAATTTGTAGAGGAAACATCAATAAACATTTAGACCATATTTGACATTGATAGCTATAATGAAAAAATAATTCTCAAAGAACATGCTTTTTTCGGGCCAAAGATAGTAAAGCTCCCCTTAAGGAGTCGATAGCTGGAATAAGAGTGTCTTAAAAAACCAGCCAATGGACACCGGTTGGATTCTGGGTTCCAGCTCCAACGGCCGTCAATTGACTGATTTTTTAAGACACTCTTGTTCCAGCCATTGATTCGTTCATCTGAAGAAGCCCCACAAGGGCGAAACGTGTCATTGCCAATAAATAGGCAAAGCATTTTTCAACCAAGACTGGCCTCTTTCAAGAGAATTTGTTTCTGTATCACAGGCAATTTACTTCTACCCCAACAGCATGCAAAGTTCTTTCGTGCGAAGCTGACTGCGGTTTCTGGCGTCGTCGCCTTCATCGACAAGAACGTTACGGAAGGAATGCCAACGAAGTGGTTGCACACACACAGCTGGTGCCTTTATTGAGGAATGTATTCCTAATGTTACCTCGACTGAGTTATGGAAGTCATTGAAACCTCGCATGAAAACGTAAATTTTGTTCCTAACGGAAGCTCTTGCATTGTAGCGACACGAAGAAGGTGTGTGCCCTCGTGCACGTCGTTTCGCAAATTTTCCAGAACAGTCGTCAGGGCAGTGCTGTAGCGGGCTTCCTGTGATAGCCACATCCGCCGCATTTGACGTTGTTAAATGGTGTCACGCGCTCGGGCCCGTAGGACATTGCGTACAAAAGGCTTTTGTTCCATCGTTGCCTGCGCAATGAGAGCGGTCATTTACTGCACGCCGAGCTTGGTCTCCTAACAATAAAATTACAAATAGAAAAAGTAACGCGCTATGTTGGTTGAGAGAGGAGTGGAGTGAGTGATTCTCAGAGCATGCGACAACGCAATACCATGATAAGGGTTTGCTACACTGAGATATCATTATAAGCTTTATAAGCACCATCCGATACTAGCTAATATCTCCATCCTTCTTTCATTTTTAAAATGCTACACCAAGAAGAAATGTAGATGATAAAGGGGTATTCATTGGACAAATATATTATACTAGAACTGTCATGTGATTACACTTTCACGCAGTTTGGGTGCATAGATCCTGAGAAATCAGTACCCAGAACAACCACCTCTGGCCGTAATAACGGCCTTGATACGCCTGGGCATTGAGTCAAACAGAGCTTGGATCGTGTGTTCAGGTACAGCTGCCCATGCAGCTTCAACACGATACCACAGTTCATCAAGAGTAGTAACTGGCGCATTGTGACTAGCCAGTTGCTCGGCCACCATTGACCAGACGTTTTCAATTGGTGAGAGATCTGGAGAATGTGCTGGCCAGGGCAGCAGTCGAACATTTTCTGTTTCCAGAAAGGCCCGTACAGGACCTGCAACATGCGGTCGTGCAATATCCTGCTGAAATGTAGGGTTTCTCAGGGATCGAATTATTGGTAGAGCCACGGGTCGTAACATATCTGAAATGTAACGTCCACTGTTCAAAGTGCCGTCAATGCGAACAAGAGGTGACTGAGACGTATAACCAATGGCACTCCATACCATCACGCCGGGTGATACGCCAGTATGGCGATGACGAATACACGCTTCCAATGTGCGTTCACCGCGATGTCGCGAATCACGGATGCGACCATCATGATGCTGTAAACAGAACCTGGATTCATCCGAAAAAATGACGTTTTGCCATTCGTGCACCAAGGTTCGTCGATGAGTACACTATCGCAGGCGCTCCTGTCTGTGATGCAGCGTCAAAGGTAACCGCAGCCATGGTCTCCGAGCTGATAGTCCATGCTGCTGCAAACGTCGTCGAACTGTTCGTGCAGCTGGTTGTCGTCTTGCAAACGTCCCCATCTGTTGACTCAGGGATCGAGACGTGGCTGCACGATCCGTTACAGCCATGCGGATAAGATGCGTGTCATCTCGACTGCTCGTGATACGAGGCCGTTGGTATCCAGCACGGCGTTCCGTATTACTCTCCTGAACCTATTGATTCCATATTCTGCTAACAGTCATTAGACCTCGACCAACGCGAGCAGCAATGTCGCGATACGATAAACCGCAATCGCGATAGGCTACAATTGGACCTTTATCAAAGTCGGAAACGTGATGGTACGTATTTCTCCTCCTTACACGAGGCATCACAACAACGTTTCACCAAGCAACGCCGGTCAACTGCTGTTTGTGTATGAGAAATCGGTTGCAAACTTTCCTCATGTCAGCACGTTGTAGGTGTCGCCACCGGCGCCAACCTTGTGCGAATGCTCTGAAAAGCTAACCATTTGAATATCACAGCATCTTCTTCCTGTCGGTTAAATTTCGCGTCTGTAACACGTCATCATCGTGGTGTAGCAATTTTAATGGCCATGGAGGAAAATGGAGTCCCTCGAAAAGAGTTACTTTTTGTGGGCAACGCACGTTCTCACCCAGGTGATCTACAAGATGGGTATATCAAAGTTGTGTTTTTCCCACGAAACGTCAGGTCTCTATGTCAAACGATAGACCAAGATGTTCTTGATGCGATGAAAAAACATTACAGACGTAAGCTGCTGTAATACTTAATCGGTGCGATTGATACTGAAGAAGATTTTGTGCAAGCTCTTAAAAAAATCGATGTCTTAAGTGTCACTCATTGGATTGCTAATGCTTTGAATCTAATTCCTCCAGTTTCTTTCGTTGGGTCTTGGCAAAAACTCTTAGATCATAAGCCAGCTCATCAGTGGTGGGAAGAAGGAGGCAACACCGAAACTCAAGCTGACGTGCCAGGAACAGATGAAAACGACGTAGTTTTGGTGAATTTGCCGGAGAAGCTAGCGGCTTGTGAAGACGTGCACTTCGAAGACGTAGAAGAGTGGATGGAAACGACTTTTTTGATATGACTGAGGAAGAAAACATCCAAATTGCGACTAATCAGCAAGCGTCAGGAGAATATGTCTCTGATGACGAAGCAGAGAAAAAGATTCCTCATACAGTCGGTTACGCAGCGATCCGAACCGGCCTGGAGTACATCGGCCAACAGGAGG
Source organism: Schistocerca serialis cubense (assembly GCF_023864345.2). Lineage (NCBI taxonomy): Eukaryota > Metazoa > Arthropoda > Insecta > Orthoptera > Acrididae > Schistocerca > Schistocerca serialis. The sequence continues at coordinate 410,614,126 of NC_064644.1, read as the reverse complement.
AGTCGACTTATCCCGAAATTATTTGTCTCCAACGTTGGAGATATATTGCCGCAACAAATGCTTCTCAAGCCAAAACACAAAAAACCATTACAATTTTTTAGCAAAAAATAAATTCTGATGAAGTGTCCTAGAACTTCAACGCCCATAAGTTAAGAGTTTTTTTTTTTTTACTTTAAAGTTCCCCTAGACAAACTTTTCGTTCCTTTGTATAATCTCTAGATTTGTTTCATAATTTTGTACAGTAGTTTATTTTTTATTCAAAAGAGTAGGTAATAAAATTAAAACTCCTGTTTCTTCCTGCTGCCAAATGAAGCGGATTTTTTCTGCAAGAAGGCAAAATGAACGAGCCTTGTTATTCAGCCGTTAAAAACTTTGAGATTTCAATCATACTTTGGTGCCTTTTTAACGCGTCGACACAATTTTTTCAGTCAAAAACTTGCAGGCTTATTCACAAGCATATCAATAACATTCTACGTACCCTACCCACATTTTACGATCATATTTCGCGGTATTGATGCAATTCGGGGTTTTTCACACGTGAAAAAAGAAAAAAAGAAATTTTCGGTATCCGAACCGGCCGCCGTCCCGATCATTTCGGATAAACGGGAGTTTACTGTACTAGGACGTTATCAAACAGATCCTGGTATAAAAGAGGGAGGCAGTGGAGAACTTGAGCAACCATTGTAAGTAGGCTGTTTAGGTTTTTTTATTGGTAACGCCACGTAGCACTCTGTATGAAAATCACTGGCTGTGCTGTGTGCAGGCTGTGACTGGTTTGCATTGTTGTTGGTTGTTGTAGTGTTGGGCAGCTGGATGTGAACAGCGCGTAGTGTTCCGCAGTTGGAGGTGAGCCGCCAGCAGTGGTGGATGTGGGGAGTGAGATGGCGGAGTTTTGAGAGCAGATGATCTGGACAGAGACAGTAAATTTGTAAGACTGGATGTCATGAACTGATATATATATATATATATATTATGACTTTTGAACACTATTAAGGTAAATACATTGTTTGTTCTCTATCAAAATCTGTTATTTGCTAACTATGCCTATCAGTAGTTAGTGCCTTCAGTAGTTAGAATCTTTTTATTTAGCTGGCAGTATTGGCGCTCGGTGTATTGCAGTAGTTCGAGTCACGAAGATTTTTGTGAGGTAAGAATTCATGGAAGGTATAGGTTATTGTTAGTCAGGGCCATTCTTTTGTAGGGATTACTGAAAGTCAGATTGCGTTGCGCTAAAAATATTGTGTGTCACTTTAGTGAATGTCCGAGCACGTTCAATTTTGGTCAGCTGCTTGAAAATCAAATAATGTAGGGGTTTATCAGCACAGTCATTCATAAATTTTTCTAAGGGGATGTTACATATGTCGACACTTAGCCGAGGATACCTCACTGGAATCTTCTGATTTTTTCTTGTAGTTTGTGTAATTAGTATAGCTATTGTTTATTACTAGCGGGTAATTGTAGAGAGAATCTCGTTTGTGGTTGTAGTTTTTCATTGTTGTACAGTAAAACAGTTGTGGCATGCATGTAGATTTGCACCAAGTATTTTGCAGCTACGCTTGCAATTAACTAGATATTATTTTCAGTGCTATGTTAATATGTTTTCTTATTTTACTCTTCCAATTGTGATTTTCTGTGTTGTTGTGTGAAACATTGTGACAATTATGGCGAGTGAAAAACGTAATACTAGGCTCCAAAGTAAACTGAGAATTGACAGTGAAGACGAAAGCGGTGTATCAGCACCACTGTGTAATGAATTAACTAATGTTCAACATAGTAATTTGGTAATTGTGCATCGGGAAATGGAGCGGGCGGCAAATAATGGTGTAGGCAGTGAAGCAATTAGTGAACAGGGAAGCATTATCGATCGATCGGTCGGCAACAGTTCGCCTCAGGAATCCGAAATGACAGGACACAATCTTGCAAGTACTGTAGAGTCAGGTTTTGCGTCCTCACCGTTTTCTCAAATAAGTCAAGACACATTTTCCGCTTGTCAAAATGTGAATGTTGCTGGTGCAAATGCACTGCCGAAAAGCATAGAGGAACAGATTCCAGATACTAATACATTATTATTGCAGTTAATGCAACAAATGAAACAAAATCAGAGACAAACACAGCAACAGTTAGACACAATGCAACAAAATCTTCAAAAGTTAGACACAATGGAACAACACCAGAGACAAACACAGCAACAGTTAGACACAATGGAACAACACCAGAGACAAACACAGCAACAGTTAGACACAATGGAACAAAATCAAAAACAGTCACAGCAACAGCTTCAGAAGTTAGACACCATGCTTGAACAAACACGTGAAGGTTTAACTGCTGATTTACTTAAAATCGAATCGAAATGTCAAAAAGTCTGTAATGACGTAAAAACACAAATTTGTGAGCATTTCCAACCTATTTTTTTGCGTCATGAAAATGCATTACAGAAGCACGAAGCAGCCATAAAAGAACTGCAAACTATTGTTCATGAAAATCACGACACCTTGCAAGCAAAAATTGACTCAGTTGCATCTACCGATTCGGTTACGCAACTTGCAAAAACTCAGGAAATCTTAAAGGACACAGTAGATACGATTTCAACACAACGATTGTCACAGTGAAGGAGAATTTTATCATGCCTTCTTCTCAGCATATTGGTCTCGAGCTACACAAGACCGAGTAAAACATAGCACCATAATGATGAAACATTTCGAACAATCGGAATTTTCTAGTCTTGTCCAATATTTCGAAGACATTTTACATAAGAATCAGTCTCTTTCAAACCCATACAGCTCCTCAGAACTCATCCGCATCTGCTTAATCAAATTGCCTGAACATTTACGACATATTATTTTGGTAGGACGTTGCAAAGACGACATTGAAGCTTTTCAGGGACTCTTACAAGAACTGGAAATTGACACTGACAATCGCGGAACGCGAAAACAGGAGCACAACAATTACGGGTCACATCCGCCACAATTCCGCGATGAAAGAAATAATAACCGGACACGACAAGGCTATTCTTACAACGTAAATCGTGACCAAAACAGACACCACCCCAGATTAGTAATAATTACAGGGAAATATCACCTCTCCACGGTAATGGCTACCACAGAGACAATGAGAGAAACAGACAATATGGGAACCAGAATAATTATTAGCAAGGGAGACAGAATAACTTCAGACGCAACGGTCCACCGCGCAGTTACGATTCCGGGAGAAATTCTCCACCACATGACCGACAAACAAGATACTATGTAAACTACCGACAAAACGACAGACCTGAATTCCATCAGAACTAGCGGGACTCAAACAGGGCATGGCCCCCTCGTCAAGGTGAATTTGTAGAAGTTAGGCCTCCAAACCCCAATAACGACGCGCGCCAACAAAGAGACAATAGGCGGTGACTCACACCGCTGGCAGCCACAAAACGTACTTATGAAGCTGACGACGTAGCTGCCGTGGCTGGTAATTACGTAAAAATGGAAGACATTAGGGACATCTTACTCCAGGAACACAACGTAAAACGTAACAACATTGCATATCCTGTAATTCACATTACAGTAAATGACGTAAAATTTACGACAGTACTTGACTCTGGCAGTCCCATTTCAGTAATTAGTGAAACAGCCTTTAGCAAATGCAACAAATCGAACGATTGCCCCACACTTCCGTTACGTAAGATTAAATTACAAGGTGCAATCGTTGGAAAAAGTGTAGATGTACGCCAACAAACAAACTTAGAATTCTTTTGTCAAAGCCACAGTTTCTCTATGAACTTCTTTATCGTTCCATTATCGTCAACAGAAATTATATTGGGAGTAGACTTTTTGAACGAATACAAAGCAATCTTAAACTTTCACGATGCTGAAATAAGTTTAGAGAAAGAGGGTAATTCAACAGCTTTGAAATTTGAAGATTGGCCCTCAAACTATGACGAGGAAATTAATCGGCTTTATCTCCTGTTAGACAACAGTTCGGAATTTTCGATGGAACTTGACACTAACAATCACTCTGCAAGTACTGACAGGGATGATATCGACGGCGTATTTGATACTAATGAGTTAATTCAGAATAAAATTCAAACAATTGAGAATTGTAATGACACTGATAGGCAGGACCTTTTTGAGATTTTACAAGCGCATTCCACAGTTTTTACTCATAAAACAGGAACAATCAAGGGATTTCAATACCAATTTCGTGTTTGTGAGCATATTAAATTTTGTGTTAGACCATATGTAATTCCGGCACATTATAAGGACCGTGTTAGAACAGAAATACAATCTATGCTTGACGAGGGCATTATTGAGCCTGCAGTAAGCTCATACAACAATCCACTACATGTTGTTAAGAAGAAAGATGGATCGATCGGGCTTGTCTTAGATTCGAGACAAATCAATACTATCATCATTCCTGAAACTGATAGGCCGCAAACGTTGGAAGAACTTCTTCAAAATTTTAATGGTGTAAAAGTGTTGTCTTCTATTACTCTCAGATCCAGCTTTTATCAGATCGAACTTAATCCAGAATGTAGAAGATACACAACTTTCCTTTGTTTCGGCGTTTGTGATCAGTTTCGGAAACTTCCTTTTGGTTTAAACATTTCTTCAGCAGCATTCATTCGCGGGCTAAATTCCATATTACCTGAGTTCTTAAAAAGTCACATCACCTTATATGTGGACGATATTCTAATAGCAGAAGCTTCATGGGAACAACATAATCGCATCCTCAACAGTTTGTTACGTATTTTTGCAGAATCTGGAATTACAGTTAACTTGGAAAAGCCTGAATTCGGTAGGTCAAAGGTGAGGTTTTTGGGGCATATTATTTCTTCTGAAGGCATTCAGCCGGATCCTGAAAAGTTAGAAGCAATCAGAGCCATTCCAGTTCCATCCACAAAAAAACAAGTCCGCAGTTTTCTAGGTCTCGTAAATTTTTACCGTCGTTTTCTGAATATGCAAATTCTAGTTAAACCAAAACTTTGTTCTCTCACTGAAAAAAATACTGTTTGGAACTGGGACGAACAGGCACAGCTGGAATTCAATTCTTTGAAAGAAGCGCTACTTAATGCGCCAATACTAGCTCATCCAGATCTGTCACAAGAATTCTGCCTTAGCACGGATTCTTCTAAAGTTGGTCTTGGTGCCCACTTATTTCAAGAAGCCATAGAAAATGACACTACTGTTCAGAAAACCATTGCTTTTGCTAGCCGAGTGCTAACAAAATCTGAAAAAAAATTATTCCGTTGCTGAATTAGAAGCTTTAGCTATCGTTTGGGCATTTAACAAATTCCGTTTCTTTCTTTCTGGTAAGCACGTAAAAGTATACAGTGATCATTGTGCATTACAATTTCTTATGTCTTCAAAATTAAATCATGACAGGTTAAAACGTTGGGCATTGTTTCTGCAAGAATTCCACTTCACAATAGTCTACATTCCCGGCAAGGAGAACATTGTTGCGGACGCACTGTCACGCGCACCGGCTGGGCTTGAGAAAAGTGACACAGAAGGCAACCTCGAGAAAAATTTCAGTATTCTTTACATTCAGAAAGTCGCCTTTGAAAACTTCATCACCACATCTTTAAAGGACATTGCTCATGAACAAGATAAAGATCCGATTTAGAAAGACATCAAAAGTAAATGGCATGAAAAGACACACACACAGATTCGGCATTAGTATCTGGTTAGAAACAACATACTCTTCAAACGCTACACTGTTGATGACAAGCTATGGGTACTTTTCATTCCTGACGATTTTGTTAATAAGCTCATTTGGTACATTCATTTCAGCTACGCACATTTTGGTCCAAGAAAATGTTATCATATTCTTCGGACGACTTGTTATATTAAAAATATGGAAAAGAGAATTCGAAGAGTCTTTGTAAACTTTGTCAAAAAGCTAAACCATCTACTATCTCACATCGTGCTCCGTTGTTTCCTGTCATTCCTTCTAAATTAAAAGAATTTTCTGCTGTTGATCTCTTGGGACCCCTTGTCAGAACATCGAATGGATTTTCGTACATTCTAGTCACTGTTGAACTTATTTCAAAATTAGTTTCTTTCACACCGTTACGTGAAGCCACTGGACGGTCTGTATCTAACGCCTTTGTTAAAAATTTCTTACGTGAAGTTGGGCACGTTGCTAAAGTCATTTCAGATAACGGACCGCAATTCAGGTCTGCTGTTTGATCACGCGTGCTTCGGAATCATAAAATCAAACCTGTTATTGTTTCATTGTTTTCACCACATTGTAACCCATCTGAACGGATTATGAAAGAAATCAATAAGCTTTGCAGACTTTATTGTCACAGAAAGCATCAGCATTGGGACAGATATTTACACTTATTTCAAAACGTGCTGAATGAAATGCCTCATGACTCCACTGCTTTACCACCTATTCTTGTACTGAAGAATGAAGAACCACCAAACAGAATCAGAGAGCTTGTACCTTTTCCGAATACACGTAAACTTCGACACAAAGACATAATTGATTTGGCTATTAAAAATATTAATTCTGCTGCAGACAAAAGGAGAAAACTAGACGGTAAAGCAAATGCAAAGAAACTGTATATTGGTCAGAAAGTTCTCGTTAATGCTCATTCATTGTCACATAAGAAGAAACACTTGAGTCACAAATTCTTTCTGGTTTACAATGGACCTTACAGAATTCGACGTATACCACATGATAATTGCGATGAAGTTGAAACTGTGCGTACAAGGAAGAGTAAACGTTTACACCATATTTCACATATAAGACCGTTTATTGAAAGATAATCTGCTTGTTAACTTAGTCTTTGCTATAAAATTTTTCACTTCATGTTACTAGTACCCTTCGTCAGACTTAGAAACTGTCAACATGCAACTATGTTTTAAAGTTAACTATCCAGTCTAGAACCTAGGGAACATATTTAGACAGTAATTGCGAATGCATTGTTATAGTGAACAGACGACAAAGTGTTATTGTGTGTGTACATTCTTGCTTGTTAGTTGTACAATTACATAACGACTATAAGGATTACATACTTAGAACATATACTGCTAATGAGATTTTAATGCAACATTTTGGTTTACTTGAAAAGACATTCTTTATTTGAAGTACTTTCTGTGAGATTAAAGATGACTTAGTAATTGGTTTCTTTGACAGCTACACGATTACATCATGACGCTACTAATGTGTGACACAATTTACATTGTTGCTTTTGTGCTGTATCTGTTTTATAGCTGCACAGTTTTTCTGAATTCTTCTGGAAAATAAAACATGTTTTAGTAGTAACATTTGTGGTGTAGCTACAATGAGACAGCCTTTTTCATAGCACAACAATACGTTACAGTATAGTACTTTCTTGATCACGGTAGTGTACGTACTAACTAAGATATCTATATGCATAGCATTTCACTTTTGTTTATGATGAGGTAAGTACATTGACTTCTGCAGAACTTAGCTTACGAAGGACGATAACTACGACACTTCCACAGAATTATCTTACAGCAAGACGCACATTTAGCGCTAAAGGACACGTATTTGAGTGATTAATTTTGTACTTAAAACATTTATGTTTAAAGATTTTTGAATTACAAAGATACAAAGGTTTTCCGTGATAAATTTCATTCCATTGATGTAATCTGTAACACCTGAGGGTATAATTACATTAATCCTCAGGGGGGTACTCGCTTACTTTGTGTACCATGTGTTTGACAAACACAAGGAGCCCTAGCTAATATGGTATTTCCTTATACAACTTTACACATCGGTACCATATTTCTCTAACACATAAATTACATAGCTATCTGATCATTTAACTGAGAGAGACAAACATTCATTTTACTACATCAGTGGTAGATGTTTACGTAATTACACAGTTCGATAACTTCATACTTATGAAATTGTATTTCGTCTGTACTTTGTGAACTGTTGATATTTTTTCGGAACCATTGTGATACTATGACAGCTTTGAATGATGTATTTGGTATGGGATCATGATTTTTAAAGTACGTTTGAGCTAGATGACACTATTTAAATGAGCAGAGAATTTTTTTTTAGGTTTTGAAATTATTGCAGAAAGCTACGACGTTTTTGAGATTTGATGTGTCTTATGCTGTTGAGGTATGTTTATGATCAATAAGCTGATGCTATATGAGGAATCTGACTATGCTATGTATTTATTATGATGAAATATTGAAGTGTCGACGCCAGATTGACGTGTCGACGAATATGTATATGTGTAATAAGGTAAGAACTAATGAGTAGTGTTTAGGGACTCTGATTTGTGAAAAAGGATGTTGTAAACCAAGAATTGTACTTTAAGAGTTACGAAATGTGTGTATATGCGTGAATGTATCACAATGCCGACGAAATTTTTTTGGACACTATTATATTTATAGGATTTTGTTTCTACACATTTGTAACGCAAATTCTCGACCTGTGAAATTTTTTTATGAGATTGTCATTGTAGTGGAAACTGCTGTCGTAAATTTTTCGGTAAGAAAGCTAAGTAATGCGTTGTGGACGCCCAGCTGTGCCAATCGCCTGAAAAAAGAAACCCATTAGGTGGACAAAAAAAGAGGCCATTATCCTCGCTATTGAGATTTCTTTGTAGAAAGCATCGCAAATACGACACGCTCAAACTTGAAAACATATGATTACACTGTGGAGCTCTTAATTTATGATATTTACTAAAATGCCTAATGAAATGATGAGAAACGTTTTACATCTATTGTCTTTCTAGTTGAGAGACTGCTCAATTTGTTTAATATCCAGTTTCTAGCTGCACTGCAGCATTGGTTAAAACAAAATTTAATAGATGTACTAATATAGATATTTTATGCCTACAGATCCAGTAAATAATAATTTTATGATCTACTTCCAAAAAAACGAGGGAGCACAAAAAAACATTTCCCTTCACAGGAATTGCATGCATAATTTTGTCAATGACTGGGTAACTTGCTTCATAGAGTAATTTATCGTGATGCATCACTCTAGTGTTAAGTTCTGACGTAGGTATTAGACATGGCCATCTTTACTGTAATATTTTTTCTGCTTGAGCTTTGTCATGTTTAGATATAAGTTATAGCATTTGCTGCTGTTGTTTGCCAGGCTTTGTTCTACTGAATTTTACATTGTATTAAGCCAGTTTTACTACTGATTTATTTTTCTTGCTGCTGCACATTGGCTCATATTAATTGTAATGTTGCATTTGCTCTGCTAATTTAGATTTACTGCTGCTTGCTTTGACAATTTGAATTTTTTTGTCATTCCTGCTTGTGTTAATTTGTTGTGTGTTGCCGCATTGCCTTGTCCCTTAGTTTAGCATCTGAGCTCAGTAGATTTAAGTTAGCTTAAGAGGGGGTAAGCTATATAAGAGAATGAGTTGTGATGAACTGGAAGAAATGCATTGACAAGGTATAAAAAAAATGAAATAAGACGAAACATCTATGAAATGAAGTTTTGGGTTGGACTGCAGTACCAAATGTCACACTGAAAACAAACCCTGTCCTGTCCTTTTGTGTTATTCCACTATATGTCTGTGTACCTTGTGTGTTTGTGTTCTTCCTATCTTTATGTGTTTATCTGATAAGACTTATGTTGTAGAATTTTTCTAATACTCAGCTACATTCACTATGATGAGGACTACAGTTATCCTCAAATATAATTTGCAATTATGATATGTTATTTACTTTGTAAAGATGTTTAGATATTATTTATTCTGTTTTGTTTTAATGCTCACGTGTGAAGTTCATGTTTCGAAAGTTATTCTGACCTTTTATATATTTACTTATGTCATAATTCCTGTGACAGTGATGTATATGTTATTTCGATTCTTTTGTAAAGCCCGTATTATCACAAATGTTATCTGTATTGTTATGTTCTTTAATGATGTATTTTGTACCATTGTAATTGTATTCTCATGTCGTAAATTTAAAATTGTAATAGACACCAGTTCTTCAAATTAAGCTTCATTTCACTGCACACGTTTCTGCTGGTCATAGTATATGCACAATATGTGACAAGATGGGACTGTTAGTGTTTGCACATGTGTTAATAATTCAGTAAGGGACTGGTTAACAGCATTGCTGGTTCTAAGGACATGCCAAAAGGGTTGTGAGTGCACAAGTGGTGGTTTATGGACTTGCTATATTGTCCCCAAGACTCTTCAATGGTGATTGTGCACCTGCACAGTCGCAACAGATGGCTGCTGGCCGTCTCTACAAGGACTGAAGTGGGTCTGCACCTTTGATGGCCCACCAATACCATTATTTCGACAAGGACTGCAGTGGGTTTGCACCTCTGGTAGCCCACCAATACCATAATCTCTACCAGGACTGCAGTGGGTCTGCTCTCTGATGATCTACCTACCAATATTCTTCAAAACTTCGACTGACTCTACAGTGGGTTTGCTCTGTTATATGGCCCATTACCTGTCTGCATGTCAAGAGTCAGCACTGTCTTTCCGTTGGAAGGACAAGACTACTTCTTCAAGACTGCATGGAAATCCACTACTTCTGTGTCCATTTTCTTTTACTAATGAGCCTTTGTAAAAAAAAAACTGTAATTACTACTGTGATGAATGATCAGGACTGTCTTTATGAGAACAATTTTTGCTTTTGACCAACATTATATCAATAAGTGTGTGCATTTGATATCTTTGTTATTGTAATTATGAAAAATTTTTTCATATATGTATTGGCCACTGCCCAAAACAATTTGTAAAATTTTGTGTGGAGAGCATGGGGGCTATGTAAGTAGACTGTTTAGGTTTTTTTATTGGTAACGCCACATAGCACTCTGTATGAAAATCACTGGCTGTGCTGTGTGCAGTCTGTGGCTGGTTTACATTGTTGTTGGTTGTCGTAGTGTTGGGCAGCTGGATGTGAACAGCGCGTGTTGTTGCACAGTTGCAGGTTAGCCACCAGCAGTGGTGGATGTGGGGAGTGAGATGGCGGAGTTTTGAGAGCAGATGATCTGGACAGAGACAGTAAATTTGTAAGACTGGACGTCATGAACTGATATATATATTATGACGTTTGAACACTATTAAGGTAAAAACATTGTTTGTTCTCTATCAAATTCTTTCATTTGCTAACTATGCCTATCAGTAGTTAGTGCCTTCAGTAGTTAGAATCTTTTATTTAGCTGGCAGTATTGGCGCTCGTGTATTGCAGTAGTTCGAGTAACGAAGATTTTTGTGAGGTAAGAATTCATGAAAGGTATAGGTTATTGTTAGTCAGGGCCATTCTTTTGTAGGGATTACTGAAAGTCAGATTGCGTTGCGCTAAAAATATTGTGTGTCACTTTAGTGAATGTCTGAGTATGTGTATTATATAAAAGTATTTAACACGTTTTGCTCAGCTGTTTAAAAATCAAATAACATAGGGGTTTGTCAGCACAGTCATTCATTAATTTTTCTAAGGGGACGTTACACCATAAGGAAGAAGTTATCACACTTATCACTCCAGATCCCTTGTTAACCGTACAGTTTGGATCGGCACACCAGAATATATGACGTTCTTGTGATTTTTTTATTTTCAGGAAAAATGTAATTGTAGAATCATAGAAAAAACTTGTGAAATGTAACTATATTGTCAACGAGCTACTGAAAATGTTATTTGTACGCAGGAACAACGACGCTACAAACCAATCATAAAGAACTGAGCCTCTGAATTATATAAAATGTAATGTAATATTCGTGTAATTTATGTAAAGGATGATGGAGTAATTTTTGTGTGTAGTATGTAAGTCAATGTATATTTTGTGTGCCATAATGTATATGTTTTCATTGCTAAAACAATAAATGTATAGTACACGAGAGAAACGAATGTTACAACAAATGATTATATAAGTGCCACGGCCGGCACCAGATAGATAAGCAAAGTGGTGATAAGACACAAACAGTGCAATTCAAGTACACGTGTAAAGGAGTGAAAGAACTACCAGTGTGTAAAGTGGTTGGGCTCATTGCCCGGAATTTGACATTTCTTCGGACAATTCGCCCAAGGGGGCAATGTAAAGAAAATTAATAATTTTTTCTTATCGATAAAGGTATAGGTAATTATTCCACTCTCATACCAAAGATTCATTTCAAAAGTATTTAACACTGACGGGCAAAAGAAGATTTACACTCTTCGTTTATTAGTTTAAGTAATAGTTACCATTAGTTGTTCTTATGTCCTGGTGATAATACGTATAAACGAAGTGCCCAGCAATTTCAAGTGAAATTGGGATAAATAATGAAAGCAATTTCTGAAACGGTATGATTTTTTCATTTACGATACCATGGATCCCAGCTCCTATAACTCTGGAAGATTACTATAATTTTAATTTTGTATGGAGAATTTAGATGGAGGCGACGATCTTCACGACGATGTAGCTCAACAATAGAGGTACGTGGATGTGTTCACCTCTTTCCCTTCGTGGCCGTCAGTGTCAGTTTCAATATACAGGTCTTATTTGCCTCTTGACATTCAGAACTTGCAAACTTTCTTTTCATTTAATTACGAAGTCCGATTATTTTCTTACTCAGGAGAATAAATGCATTTTAACCACAATTCTTTTTACCCAGGCCATGGGGAATGATAGTACTTAGAACGTACGTGCATCTATCCCGATCGTACGTTCGCATACAGCTGAGTGTGTACCGACGTAACTACACTTACGACCCATTTCCCTTACAGTATTACTTCTTATTTTGAACCACTCACTCGCGAATGTACGTGCCCTCTTATTTTGTGTAGTTGGTCGGGTGTATCCCTTAGTAAAGTTACTTTTAATATTCAGTGGCTTAGTTTCCACAATTGACCTTTGCGTGTGTCGCAACGGCGCTTAACGCGAAATACTACACTACTGGCCATTAATATTGCTACACCACGAAGATGACGTGCTACAGACGCGAAATTTAACTGGCAGGAAGAAGATGCTGTGATATGCAAATGATTAGCTTTTCAGAGCACTCACACAAGGTTGGCGCCGGTGCCGACACCTACAACGTGCTGACATGAGGAAAGTTTCCAACCGATTTCTCATACACAAACAGCATTTGACCGGCGTTGCCTGGTGAAACATTGTTGTGATGCCTTGTGTAAGGAGGAGAAATGCGCACCATCACGTTTCCGAATTTGATAAAGATCCAATTGTAGCCTATCGCGATTGCGGTTTATCGTATCGCGACATTGCTGCTCGCGTTGATCGAGATCCAATGACTGTTAGCAGAATATGGAATCGGTGGGTTCAGGAGGGTAATACGGAACGCCGTGCTGGATCCCAAAGGCCTCGTATCACTAGCAGTCGAGATGGCAGGCATCTTATCCGCATGGCTGTAACGGATCGTGCAGCCACGTCTTGATCCCTGAGTCAACAGATGGGGACGTTTGCAAGACAACAACCATCTGCACGAACAGTTCGACGACGTTTGCAGCAGCATGGACTATCAGCTCGGAGACCATGGCGACGATCTTCACGACGATCACAAACAGGAGCGCCTGCGATGGTATACTCAACGACTAACCTGGGTGCACGAATGGCAAAACGTCAATTTTTCGGATGAATCCACGTTCTGTTTACAGCATCATGATGGTCGCACCCGTGTTTGGTGACATCGCGGTGAACGCACTTTGGAAGCGTGTATTCGTCATCGCCATACTGGCGTATCACTCGGCGTGATGGCATGGGGTGCCATTGGTTACACGTCTCGGTCTCCTCTTGTTCGCATTGACGGCACTTTGAACATTGGACGTTAACATTTCAGATGTGTTACGACCCGTGGCTCTACCCATCATTGGATCCCTGCGAAACCCTACATTTCAGCAGGATAATGCACGACCGCATGTTGCAGGTCCTGTACGGGCCTTTCTGGATACAGGAAACGTTCCACTGCTGCTCTGGCCAGCACATTCTCCAGATCTCTCAAAATTCAAAACGTCTGGTCAATGGTGGCCGAGCAGCTGGCTCGTCACAATAAGCCAGTAACTACTCTTGATGAACTGTGGTATCGTGTTGAAGCTGCATGGGCAGCTGTACCTATACACGCCATCCAAGCTTTGTTTGACTCAATGCCCAGGCGTATCAAGGCCGTTATTACGGCCATAGGTGGTTGTTCTGAGTACTGATTTCTCAGGATCTATGCACCCAAATTGCGTGAAAATCTAATCACATGTCAGTTATAGTATAATATTTTTGCCCAATGAATACCCGTTTATCATCTGCATTTAGTCCGCCCCAGTAGCTGAGTGGTCAGCGTGACGGATTGCCGTCCTCTGGGCCCGGGTTCGATTCCCGGCTGGGTCGGAGATTTTCTCCGCTCAGGGACTGGGTGTTGTGTTGTGTTCATCATCATTTCATCCCCATCCGGCGTGCAGGTCGCCCAATGTGGCGCCGAATGTAATAAGACCTGCGATATGGCGGCCGGACCTGCCCCGCGAGGGGGCCTCCCAGCCAATGACGCCAAACGCTCATTTCCATTTCCATCTGCATTTCTTCTTGGTGTAGCAATTTTAATGGCCAGTAGTGTAATTATGCGACATTCATACATTTCAGAATTACGACACCGGCTGACTAAGTTTCTAACAATTTAACAGGGCGGTTACTGCACCTAACTGCAATGTAGAAAAGGCATCAGCACCTTTCCATGCCCTACAGAAATATAAAAACTTCTTCCATCTTGACCTAAAGAAACCTTGTACACACACTTTCACTGCTAATTACTCATTAGAGGTAGTCGTGCAAGGCGTTTCCCAGAAAAGCTCACTGTGCTTGCAACTGGTTATGAATGCTTATGTTCGTTAAATCTGTGATGTTCAACTCTTTGATCATATTTTACCATCATATTCACACTGGCTGTGTTCAGACAGCTGCAGAGAGCCTCTGTCTTGCCAACGAACACTGTCCCTGATGTCTCTCCTCGAGTTGAACGCTCTTGTCAAAACAAAATAATAGAAACAACAGTTCACATCAAAGCATAATCCTTTCTGTCCCACTCTGTTGTTCAGTTACTTTCTAGAAGTCCTTCTCAGTGGCAGGAAGTCAGCTCTGGAATAACCTCCCGCATTACTTTAGATAACTGAATAACATCTGTAAGTAGGCTGTTTAGGTTTTTATGTTGGCAACGTCACATAGCGCTCTGTATGAAAATCAATGGCTGTGCTGTGTGCAGTCTGTGGCTGGGTGGCATTGTTGGAATAGTCGCTATTGTAGTGTTGGGCAGTTGGATGTGAACAGCGCATAGCGTTGTGCAGTTGGAGGTGAGCCGCCAGCAGTGGCAGAGTTTTGAGAGCGGATGATCTGGACGTGTGTCCATCAGAAACAGTAAATTTGTAAGACTGTATGTCATTAACTGATATATATATATATATATATATATATATATATATATATATATATATATATATATATATATATAATGACTTTTGAACACTATTAAGGTAAATACATTGTTTGTTCTCTATCAAAATCTTTCATTTGCTAACTATGCCTATCAGTAGTTAGTGCCTTCAGTAGTTGGAATCTTTTATTAGCTGGCAGTATTGGCGCTCGCCGTATTGCAGTAGTTCGAGTAACGAAGATTTTTGTGAGGTAAGTGATTCATGAAAGGTATAGGTTATTGTTAGTCAGGCCATTCTTTTGTAGGGTTTTTTGAAAGTCAGATTGCGTTGCGCTAAAAGTATTGTGTGTCAGTTTAGTGTTGATCAGAATAAGTAAAGAGAGTAATGTCTGCATACGTTCAGTTTTACTCAGCTGTTTGAAAATCAAATAACGTAAGGGTTTTCTTCTTCTTCTTCGGTTATCAACCCACAGGTTGGTTGGCAGCAGCACGCCATTCCGTTCTTTTGTCAACTTTCTTCTTCATATCTGCATAGGTCTGGCACCCGATGTCATTTATTACTTGTTGAATGTAGCTTAATCTAGGTCGTCCTCGGCGAGTTCTTCCTTCAATGATTCCTTCTAATATTCTCTTAATGAAATTGTTATGCCGTAAAATGTGACCTATGAAGGTTATTCTTCTTTTCTGTATATTTCGCCAAAGAGATCTGTTTTCTTTCACTCTTCTGAGGACATCTTCGTTTGTAGCCTTGTCTCGCCAGCTGATTTTTTCCATTCTCCGGTAGCACCACATTTCGAATGCCTCTAATCTTCTCTTTTCTTCTTTTCCACTAGTCCAAGTTTCACATCCGTAAAGGGCTGTACTCCACACATAGGTTTTCATGACTCTCTTTCTTACGTCTAAACTAACATTTCTACTCGTCAGTAAGTTTCTTTTTCCATTGAATGCTATTTTGGCAAGTTGTATTCTGTTTTTAATGTCACTTTTGCTCCTTCCATCTGCTGTTATTTTGCTACCTAAGTAGTTAAATTCTGTAACCTGCCCTAGTTTCTCTCCCTTTATTGTTATTCGTATGGGTTCATTGTAGTTCAGGGCGCCACTCACCATCACTTTAGTCTTTTTCTTATTTATTTTCATTCCATACTGTTCTTTTAAGGTGTTTTCCATTTCATTGAGTGCGGCTTCTAAATCTTCTTTCCTTTCTGTAATTATGGCGATATCATCTGCATATCGCAACATATCTATTTTCATTCCGTTAAGTTTTATTCCTACTTCAATATTCTCTCTTATTTTGTCTATTGCTTCTTGGATATATGCGTTGAAAATTACTGGAGATAGTGGGCATCCCTGTCTCACTCCTTTCCTTATTCTTGCTGTTTCTTCTTTGTTTTCCTTCTTAACTAAGGCTGTTTCATTTTGGTATATTTTAAAGATTATCCTTCTATCATTATATTTCAGACCAGCCTTCTTCAGAATTCTAAACATTTCTGGCCATACAACATTGTCAAATGCCTTTTCGAGGTCTACGAAGGCTATAAATACTTGTTTGTTTTTGGAAATTTGTTTCTCAATTATTAGTCTTAAAGTAAGGGTTTTATCAGCACAGTAATTCATAAATTTTCTAATGGGATGTTTCACATCTCCTGCTAGAGCAGACACTTAATGGCATATTTACTAAAGCAGCAAGAGGTTTTACCAGAGTGTCTACACGCACTCGTTACCCTTGTACCTGTACATCCTTTTTTCCAGTCAGATTCTCCAGTTTTACCTGTATTCTTAGCTGTTGCAGTCTCCTTAAATTTCTTTTCCCTGGAACTCCTCATATCACAGACATCTATCTTGTACATCTGTAAGTTCTTTTTATATCTACCAGTATAATTATTGTTATTATTGTCATTATTATTATTGTTATTAGTATTATTACGAGGGCTATCCACAAAGTACATTACGTTTCCGTTTGTGTCCGTTAGGGGCGGGGCTAACGCGGCCATCTTGGTGTCGTGGTATTCCGCCGCTCAGTCGGCATCCTGCCGTGCTAGTGAGAGTTTCGTGCTGTACTCCGTTGAGTTACTGTGACAGTTTGAAATGTTTGCGTTAATTGAAAATGCCGCAAAGTGTGAAGTGCATGCTGTAATAAGGTTTCTGACTGCAAAAAACTGTACACCGATAGAAATCTATCGGCAGCTTTGTGAAGTGTATGGGGACAACATAATCACTGAAGGTGGAGTGCGTCAATGGGTCATAAAATTTAAAAATGGCCGAACTAACATTCACGACGAAGAGCGAAGTGGAAGACCCAGCATAGTGTCTGCCGAAATTGTCGAAAAAGTCGATGCCGCGGTCCGTGACAACCGTAATTTCACAATAACGGAACTCTCTATGAGTTTTCCACAAATTGCACGAAGTTTGTTGCACGAAATCATTGCCGAAAAGCTTGGTTACCACAAGTTTTGTGCAAGATGGATACCAAAAATCTTGACAGAGATTCACAAAAATCAGCGAATGGCTACAGCGTTAACGTTTTTGGACGCTTACGAGAAAGATGGCGACTCATTACTCGATCGCATCGTTACTGGTGACGAAACATGGGTTAAGCATGTGAACTGCGAGACAAAATTGCAGTCAATGCAGTGGGGGCACACAAATTCCCCCCAAAAACCCAAGAAATGCATGCAGACAATGTTGGCAAGGAAGGTGATGGCGGCTGTCTTTTGGGACAGAAAAGGTGTGATTTTTGTGGATTTCCTGGAAAGAGGCACTACAATAAACTCTCAAAGGTACTGCCAAACTCTGCACAACCTCATAAGAGCAATACAAAACAAGCGCAGGGGAAAGTTGGGCTCAAAGGTCTTGCTGATTCACGACAACGCCCGGGCCCATACGGCAAATGCCACTCGTGAAGTTCTCGAATCTTTTAAGTGGGAGTTGTTTCCTCATCCGCCGTACAGTCCCGACCTGGCACCGAGCGACTTCCACTTATTCCCAGCAATGAAGAAGTGGTTGGCTATGCAGCGTTTTGATGACGACGCACAGCTTCAAGAAGAGGTAACCACGTGGTTGAAGGCGCAGACGGCCGAATTTTACGACGAAGGAATTTCCAAGCTCGTCCATCCCTACGATAAGTGCCTTAATTTAAATGACAACTATGTAGAAAAGTAGTATTTAAGTGTGGCTTTCATCTGTGTATAATAAAAGAAATTTCCAATGCTTTATTTATTTTTAATTCCAAAATGTAATGTACTTTGTGGATAGCCCTCGTATTATTTTACTATTCTCACTATTAGCGGCAGCAGTTGCAGTAGTACAAGTACTGCCACCATTAACTTTGTTAGATCATAGTCAGTATTATTTACTCACACTGTCGGTTCAGACACTCAAATTATTTTAATACTACACTAATGGAAAAAATCGCAACACCAAAAAGTAATTAACGTACAGTAATTAAATTTCCGAAACACATATGTCCAGGTAAGGTATTTAAGTGATTAACGTCGCAAGGTAACACTTTAATGTAAGCACGAGATGAGCCACAGCAAATGTGAAATGCTGGTTTATTAATAACCGATGAAACCGCCATATGTTGCGTGCAGGCACACATGAGTGTATCGTGTTGTACAGGTGCCGGAAGTCAGTTTGTGGACTGGAATTCCTTGCCCATTGCACGTGTTCAGTCAATACAGGGACAGTTGATGCTGTTTGTGGATGACACTGGAGTTGTCGTCTGATGCTATCCTGTATGTTTCCAGTTTCCTATATGTGTTGCATTGTAGACAGATATGGTGATCGAGCATGTCAAGGTTACATGACATCACATCGTAGAGAGTTTCGGACTACGACAGCTGTATGTGGGCGAGCGTTATCCTGTTGGAAAACAGTCCCTGGAATGCGGTTCATAAATGGCAACACTACAAATCGAATCACCAGACTGTCGTACAAATTTGCAGTCAGTGTGCGTGAGATACCCAGGAGAGTGAAACTTCCTGGCAGATTAAAACTGTGTGTCAGACCGAGACTCGAACTCGGGACCTTTGCCTTTTGCGGGCAAGTTTTCTACCAACTGAGCTACCCAAGCACTACTCACGCCCCATCCTCATAGCGTTGCTTCCGCCAGTACCCCGTCTCCTACTTTCCAAACTTCACAGAAGCTCTCCTGCGAACCTTGCAGAACTAGCATTCCTGGGAGAAAGGATATTGCGGAGACATGGCTTAGCCACAGCCTGGGGGATGTTTCCAGAATGAAATTTTCACTCTGCAGCGGAGTGTGCGCTGATATGAAACTTCCTGGCAGATTAAAACTGTGTGCCGGCCCGGGACTCGAACTCGGGACCTTTGCCTTTTGCGGGCAAGTGCTCTACCAAATGGTATCTGCCAGGAAGTTTCATATCAGCGCACACTCCGCTGCACAGTGAAAATCTCATTCTGAAACCAGGAGAGTACTCCTGCTGTCATTTGAAATCGCACCTCAGGCCATAAATCCAGGTGTAGATCCTGTACGTCTAACATACAGACTGGTTGGTTGGAGGCACACAACTGATTTCCTTCTAACCAACACACGACCATCAGTGGCAACGAGGCACAACCGGATTTCATTAGAAAACACGACCCTACCCTGAAATGAGCTATCGCTTGACACCTCTAAAGTCGCAAACGGCGTTGGTTTGGGTACAGTGGAATGCATGCTACAGGGTGTCTGGCTCGGAGCTGTCCATGAAGTAACCAATTTTTGACAGTTCATTGTGTCACTGTGGTGCCATTGGTGCTTAGATTGCTGCTGCAGATGCAGTACGATACGCCACAGCCATGTGCCAAACACAATGGTTTTCCCTCTCGGTAGTGCCACATTGCAGTCCGGAGTCTGGTCTTCTTGTGGCCGCACATTCTCGTAAGCACCGCTTCCAGCGATCATCTATAGTGGCTACGTTCCTGCCCAGTCTGTCTGCAACGTTGCGGAAGAAACATCCAGTTCCTCGTAACACTATTATACGACCTCGTTTAATCTCAGGTGCTGATAATGGGGTCTTTGTCGCCTTAACGGCATTCTTGATTAATATCAACTCATCTTGTCCAATCTCAAAGGAAACGAACGCTCACGACCGTTTTAACGTGTATTTAAAGCAAACCTGATTTGCAACCTCATAGTGGCGTTACTAGCGCAACTCTTATGTGACTGACACGAAATTTGACTAGACATCATTTTTCAAATGTAGAAACATGCCTACCAACTTTCACTGATGTCGCACAAGTTCTTCTTAGTGTTCTGACTCTTTTCGGCAGTGTATACGTCATATTAAAACTGTTATTTGTTAGGTAACTATGATGTAAAAAAGAAACTGTATGTGTGAAACCCTGGCCCGGTGTAACAGGCACTCTGGTGGCCCTAATCAGACCTGGTTAATAAATAAATAAGAACATAACCACAAATACCGGGTGATCAAAAAGTCAGTATAAATTTTGAAAACTGAATAAATCACAGAATGTAGATAGAAAGGTACAAATTGACACACATGCTTGGAATGACATGGGATTTTATTAGAACCAAAAAAATACAAAGTTAAAAAAATGTCTGACAGTTGGCGCTTCATCTGATCAGAATAACAATAATTTGCATAACAAAGTAAGACAAAGCAAAGATGATGTTCTTTACAGGAAATGCTCAATATGTCCACCATCATTCCTCAACAATAGCTGTAGTCGAGGAATAATGTTCTGAATAGCACTGAAAAGTATGTCCAGATGGTGAGGCATTGGCGTCGGATGTTGTCTTTCAGCATCCCTAGAGATGTCGGTCGATCACGATACACTTGCGACTTCAGGTAACGCCAAAGCTAATAATCGCACGGACTGAGGTCTGGGGACCTGGGAGGCCAAGCATGTGGTGGCTGAGCACACGGTCATCACCAAACGACGCGCGCAAGAGATCTTTCACGCGTCTAGCAATACTTCGTTTTTTTTTTTTTTGGTTCTAATAAAACCCCATGTCATTCCAAGCATGTGTGTCAATTTTTACCTCTCTATCTACATTATTCCGTGATTTATTAAGTTTTCAAATTTATACTGACTTTTTGATCACCCAGTACTTTATTATCAAGAACTTTCCCTATACCTGCAGTGCACAAAGACTGCGGTGCCACATTGCGTAGTAAAGAGTTAGCAACCGGGACACTCTAACTGTGCAGGTCAGCAGGCGGTTGTCAACTGAAGAGGAAACGGGTAGAATCACCCAGTGCTCAGGACAAGAAAGCGCTGTTACGCTTGGGCCACATTCTTTACTTTGCGAGGGTTCATACAGACTCTTTAAACGCTGTTTTCAGAACTGCCGTCAGAAAAAAGTAAATGAGACAGAATATAGAATCCACCAGCGGTTGGACAAATTTATTGAAGTAACAATGGTACATAATAGTTGACGAACTGTTGGTTACAGTTGTGCACAGCGGTGGTAACACAGTAAGCAGGTGTGTCGCCTTAGAACCCCAAGGGGCTCACAAGTTCGAAGCTGCCGTCGAAGCAGGCTTCGTTGCCGTTTCCGAAGTCCATATCCATGTGTACGGTGTATTTCCCCACGAATCCGGCCAAAGCAGCCCTGAACTTGTGCATGCTGGCCTCCTTGCCGTTTCCGCAGAACTCGCCCTGTAACAGTTTAGCTTCAGTCAGTTCCATGAAGGCTACAGAGACGTCCACAGAACACCAGTACCGTGATGTGGCAAAATAGCAGGCACCACTCACAATAACATTACTGCACGTGCAACGATGGATCGGGAAATTTTGTGAACGTCTATAAGATAGCCGCAACATTTATTAAACTGTGCCACTGCCATTAAGAATGATTCCTGTTACACTTCTGTTGTCCTCAGGTATCAGATGAAGTTATTTTTCTTCAAGTTATAATATGAGCAATGCAGTGTGCGCTGTAAAAGGCTGCTGTGGATTCGAAGGGGGAAGGCGAAGGAGGGGGATGGGGAAAGGATTATCTGGGAGACGTGAAACCCCGCTCCCAGTAACATTTTCCTGCAGGAATTCATACACTCTAAGACAGTAAAGAAGGGAAAGCAGAAAGGTGGAAGGAGTATATAGAGGGTCTATGCAGGGGTGATGTTCTTGAGGACAATATTATGGAAATGGAAGAGGATGCAGATGAAGATGAAATGGGAGGTATGATACTGCGTGAAGAGTTTGACAGAGCACTGAAAGACCTAAGTCGAAACAAGGCCCCGGGAGTAGACAACATTCCATTAGAACTACTGACAGCCTTGGGAGAGCCAGTCCTGACAAAACTCTACCATCTGGTGAGCAAGATGTATGAGACAGGCGAAATTCCCTCAGACCTCAAGAAGAATATAATAATTCCAATCCCAAAGAAAGCAGGTGTTGACAGATGTGAAAATTACCGAACTATCAGTTTAATAAGTCACATCTGCAAAATACTAACGCGAATTCTTTACAGACGAATGGAAAAACTGGTAGAAGCCGACCTCAGGGAAGATCAGTTTGGATTCCGTAGAAATGTTCGAACTCGTGAGGCAATACTGACCCTACGACTTATCTTAGAAGAAAGATTGAGGAAAGGCAAACCTACGTTTCTAGCATTTGTAGACTTAGAGAAAGCTTTTGACAATGTTGACTGGAATACGCTCTTTCAAATTCTGAAGGTGACAGGGGTAAAATACAGGGAGCTAAAGGCTATTTACAATTTCTACAGAAAGCAGATGGCAGTTATAAGAGTCGAGGGACATGAAAGGGTAGCAGTGGTTGAGAAGAGAGTGAGACAGGGTTGTAGCCTGTCCCCGATGTTATTCAATCTGTATATTGAGCAAGCAGTAAAGGAAAACGAAAGAAAAGTTCGGAGTAGGTATTAAAATCCATGGAGAAGAAATAAAAACTTTGAGGTTCGCCGATGACATTGTAATTCTGTCAGAGACAGCAAAGGACTTGGAAGAGCAATTGAACGGAATGGACAGTGTCTTGAAAGGAGGATGTAAGATGAACATCAACAAAAGCAAAACGAGGATAATGGAATATAGTCGAATTAAGTAGGATGATGCTGATGGAATTACAATAGGAAATGAGACACTTAAATTAGTAAAGGAGTTTTGGTATTTGGGGAGCAAAATAACTGATGATGGTCGAAGTAGAGAGGATATAAAATGTAGACTGGCAATGGCAAGGAAAGCGTTTCTGAAGAAGAGAAATTTGTTAGCATCGAGTATTTATTTAAGTGTCAGGAAGTCGTTTCTGAAATTATTTGTATGGAGCGTAGCCATGTATGGAAGTGAAACATAGACGGTAAATAGTTTAGACAAGAAGAGAATAGAAGCTTTTGAAATGTGGTGTTACAGAAGAATGCTGAAGATTAGACAGGTAGATCACATAACTAATGAGGAGGTACTGAATAGAATTAGGGAGGAGTTTGTGGCACAAAGTGACTAGAAGAAGGGATCGGTTGGTAGGACACGTTCTGAGGCATCAAGGGATCACCAATTTAGCATTGGAGGGTAGCGTGGGGGGTAAAAATCGTAGAGGGAGACCAAGAGATGAATACACTAAGCAGATTCAGAAGGATGTAGGCTGTAGTAGGATCTGGGAGATGAAGAAGCATGCACAACAACAACAACAAGACAGTAAAAAGACGCACCACGGAGAAATTATCCGAATGGAACTGAAAAACTGCAGTTGTTATGTACATATGCAGACAAACAAATTATTACAATTTTAGAAAAGTTGGATGATTTATTTAAGAGAAAGAGCTTTACAAACTGAGCAAGTCAATAACGTGTTGGTCTACCTCTGGCCCTTATGCACACAGTTATTCGGCTAGGAATTGATTGATAGAGTTCTGGATGTCCTTCTGAGAGATATCGTCCCAAATTCTGTCCAATTAGCGTATTAGATAGTCAAAATACCGAGCTTTATGGAGGAGCCCATAATGCTCCAAATCTTTTTAAGTGGGGAGAGTCCTAGTAATCTAGCTGGCCAAGGTAGGGTTTGGGAAGCATGAAGGTTAGATTAGATTAGATTAGTACTTGTTCCATAGATCATGAATATGACACTTCGCAATGATGTGGGACGTGTCAGGTCAATAAAAGGTGTCTATACAAGATATTACATTACACAAAATATTACATGACACTTAATATTTTTTAATTTGTTTTTTGGGTGGGAGGGTGGGATGGTGAAATTACCCACTTACTATATCCAAAAATTCGTGTAATGAGTAGAAGGAGTTGCCATTCAGAAATTCTTTTAATTTCCTTTTAAATGCTATATGGCTATCTGTCAGACTTTTGATGCTATTAGGTAAGTGACCAAAGACTTTTGTGGCAGCATAATTTACTCCCTCTTGAGCCAAAGTTAGATTTAACCTAGAGTGGTGAAGATCATCCTTTCTCCTAGTGTTGTAGCCATGTACACGGCTATTACTTTGGAATTCGTTCGGATTGTTAATAACAAATTTCATAAGTGAATATATATATTGTGAGGCTACAGTGAAGATCCCTAGCTCTTTAAATAAGTGTCTGCAGGATGATCTTGGATGAGCTGCAACAATTATTCTGATTACACGCTTTTGTGCAATGAACACTTTTTTACTCAATGATGAGTTAGCCAGCCGGTGTGGCCGTGCGGTTAAAGGCGCTTCAGTCTGGAACCGCGTGACCGCTACAGTCGCAGATTCGAATCCTGCCTCGGGCATGGATGTGTGTGATGTCCTTAGGTTAGTTAGGTTTAATTAGTTCTAAGTTCTAGGCGACTGATGACCTCAGCAGTTGAGTCGCATAGTGCTCAGAGCCAAGCCAATGATGAGTTATCCCAGAATATGATGCCATACGAAAGCAGAGAATGAAAATAGGTGTGGTAAGCTAATTTACTGAGGTGTATATCGCCAAAATTTGCAATGACCCTAATAGCGTAAGTAGCTGAACTCAAACGTTTCAGCAGATCTTCAGTGTGTTTTTTCCAGTTCAACCCCTCATCAATGCACACACCTAGAAATTTTGAATATTCTACGTTAGCTACCGATTTCTGATCGAAGTCTATATTTATTAATGGTGTCATTCCATTTACTGTGTGGAACTGTATATACTGTGTTTTGTCAAAGTTTAATGAGAGCCCATTTGCAGAGAACCACTTAATGATTTTCTGAAAAACATCGTTTACAATTTCACCAGTTAATTCTTGCCTGTTGGGTGTGATAGCTATACTTGTATCATCGGCAAAAAGTACCAGCTTTGCATCTTCGTGAATGTAGAATGGCAAGTCATTAATATATATTAAGAACAGCAGAGGACCCAAGACTGAACCTTGTGGCACTCCATTCTTGATTGTTCCCCAGTTCGAGAAATCACCAGTTTTTTGCATATTATGTGACCTGCTTATTTCAACTTTCTGCACTCTTCCAGTTAGGTATGATATAAACCATTTGAGCGCTGTCCCATTCACACCATAGTACTTGAGCAGTAGAAACTCTCGCTGTATATGGACAGGCATTATCTTGCTCAAATGTAAGCCCAGGAAAGCTTGCCATGAAGGGCAACAAGACGGGGCTTATATATCATAGACGTACCGCTGTGTTGCAAGGGTGTCGCATATGACAACCAAGAGGTTCTGCTATGAAGAGAAATGGCACTCCAGATCATCACTGCTGGTTTTCGGACCTATATGGTGGGTGGCAGTCAGATTGGTATCCTACCGCTGCTCAGGATACTTCCAGACACATCGTCGGCCTGGAATCTCACTGAATGGAGTAGAATTGCCTTCCAGTGATGAGTGCCGCTACGAATTGTGCCCCTGTGACCATCGAAAACGTGTCTGGAGGCATACCAGATAGTGGTGAGACACCAGCTTGATTGTCGTCCGCCATGTGGCAGAACAACCACGAGTAATGATCTGGAGTGCCATTTCTTTTCATACCGGAACCCTTTGGTTGCCATCCACGGGACGCTTACAGCACAGAGGTATGTCGACGGTATTCTATGCCCCTTGATGGCAAGCTTTCCTGGGCTTATATTTCAGCAAGCTAATGCCAATCTGCATATGGCGAGAGCCTTACTGCTTGCCTTCGTGATTGCCAAACCATACCCTGGACAGCAAGGTTGCCAGGCATCTCCTAATTGAAAACTTTTGAAGCATTACGGGCAGAACCCTACAATCAGCTCAGTATTTTGACGATCTACTGCCCCAATCGGACAGAATTTGGCGTGATATCCCTCAGAAGGACATCCAGTAAATCTATCAATCAATGGCAAGCCAAATAACTGCTTGCATAAGGGCCAGAAGTGGACCAATGTTTTACTGATTTACTCAGTTTATCAAGTTCTTTCTCCTGAATAAATCACTGCCCCAATCGGACAGAATTTGGCGTGATATCCCTCAGAAGGACATCCAGTAAATCTATCAATCAATGGCAAGCCAAATAACTGCTTGCATAAGGGCCAGAAGTGGACCAATGTTTTACTGATTTACTCAGTTTATCAAGTTCTTTCTCCTGAATAAATCGTCCAGTTCTTTTGAAATTGCAATCGTTTGTTCATCTGTACATGTACATCACATCTACTGATTTCTGTCCCACTCAGATAATCCCTCGTGGTGCGTCCTTTTTTGTCGTAGAGTGATTTTTGTGCAAAAATTTCCAGCTTTCTCAGTTTAATAACTTAGAAACTAAAGAGTCCTGAACATGGCAAGGAGGTCTATAAAATTACGTGTGGTGCTGTGTTACATACAAAAGTAGGTAATGGGGCAGTGTTCCACATAACACTCCACCTACAGTGTCCTTTTGCTACATCTGCCAATGGCGCATGTTTCAAGGTGCACACAGAACATTTAGCGTTGCACTTCATGTTAGTTTACGAAATTATTCGTGAAGTTTTAACTATCACCTTCAGAAAATAATATTGTTGTTTGATTCCAGATACACACCTGTAGTGCTATGGTCCCACGGCATGGGGTTGTCATTCTGTACTGTGACTGCAGCCAATAACCAAAGAAAAAGGTAATTATGTACCTTTTTTGTATGTGGTGATAACTAAAATTTTGTGACTACATGTCATAGGTATTATGAAGATAAATATCCACTGTAGTGCACATTATGGGTGGCATAAGGCAAACGTATTAAGAAGCAATGACGACAGTGTTAGATTTCCGAGCTATAAATTTCTCTAGGGAGTGTTACATGCATAAAGAGTGAAGATCAGAAACGGAGCGATTACGAGTCAGCTACTGCGGGCTGCATACTTTACAAATCAAGGCGCCGCTGTTACCTCAGCGCTAACGGGGGCTTCCTTCGTTCCTACTGAAGTTCCAAGAGTGTGACGATCTGAGAACTGTGGCGCTGCGATCGCTTCATACTCGTCGACTCATTTCGTCTTCCTGAAGCTTGTGGGAGTGCAAGACTGCTCGTGGCTTATTGTTAGTGCGGAGGATGAATACGAGGGGGGAACCCAAAAGAAACCGGATTGTTCTCATAAAAAAATTATTGATGAACCTTTTTACAAAATTACTTCAGTCACCTTTAAAATACTCTCCATCACATGCGATGCACTTGTCAAGTCTCTTTTCCCACTGTTGGAAGCATGTTTAGAACTCTATAAGTTTGATATTGTCCAGTGCCCTTTGCGAAGCTGCTTTTCCCGCCTCCACATCGTCATAACGCTCTCCTTTTACCGTTTTTTTCATTCGTGGAAATAAGAAAAAGTCGCACGGGGCTAGGTCCGGCAAATACGGAGATGCCAAATAGTGGGTCACTCGTAAGGCAGTGTGTGCTGGAGCGTTGTCGTGATGCAGAACCCAGTCACCTGATCGCCAAAGTTCCGGGCGTTTCCTCCTCACATCCTCTCGCAGACGCCTTAAAACATCCAAGTAAAAGTGCTGGTTAACAGTCTGGCCAGGGGGTACGAATTCCCGATGCACAATTCCACGAACGTAAAAGAAGACAATGATCATCGTCTTCACATTTGACCTCACTTGCCTTGCTTTTTTTGGTCTGGGAGAGTTGGGAGTCCTCCACTGGCTTGACGCTTGCTCGGTTTCTGGATCATACCCGTAACACCAACTCTCATCCCCTGTAATGACTTTGTTCAAGAAGTTTGGATCACGTGAATCTCTGTTCTCAAGTCCTGACACACATTCATGCGGATGGTTTCTTGCTCCTGTGTGAGAAGGCGCGGAACAAATTTAGCAACAACACGTCTCATGTGCAAATCCTCACTCAAAATTCGCTGGCACGAGCTCCGACTGATTCCTGTCTCTGCTGAAATTTGGTCGACCGTTTGGCGACGATACTCGTTGACCTTTTGGCGGACCTTTTCAATGTTCTCCTCATTTCGCGATGTCGAAGGGCGTCCAGAACGAGCTTGGTCTTCAACACACATCTCACCATGTTTAAAGCGCCCAAACCACTCGAAAACATGTGTGCGCCTCATAGCGTCCTCCTGGGAAGCTTCCTCAAGCATTTGGTGTGTCTCCGTTGCAGTTTTTTAAAGCAGGAAACAAAATTTCACACACACACTTTGTTCTTTTAAAGTTGCCATAACGACTTCGCAGAGGTAACCCGCCAACAGTCAGAGAAACACAATATCACACTTGCACGTTCAGCTCTACACTGACGCCGTCTGCACAGCTGTTTCATGAAGGTCTCTACTAACACCATCTAGCGTGAGAACCCTGCACTACGTCTACGAATGGCAGCGCCCTCGGAGTCCGGTTTCTTTTGGGTCCCCGCTCGTATATTATCTTGCTGCTGTGAAGTAGCATTGACAAGGTGAAATGACTGGTTTTTCAGGACCAGATGGCGTTTAACGAAGTTCTGAGGACTGTGGAGGGTGTAAGACGAAATTGACTTCATGCAGTGTACAGAGTCGCAAATGTGATGCCTCGATTAAGTTCCACGTTATAGTCCACACTTTAGACGAAAAACATACAAATTTTGTCCAGTGCAACCAAATTGAGTGTATTCTTGTTTATTCGTCTCCACCATGAGAAAAACCATAACTGGACACAGAAATGTCACTATTACGAGGGTTGCCCAGAAAGTAATGCAACGCATTTTTTTTTTCTCAGCCGAAAACAATGCTACGAATGCCAAACATTACGTATGTATTACTTGAAGTCTCCCGAGGGAGCGTGCCAAGTTTCCGTCATTTCAGACAGATAGTTTACCTGCAGCACGGTTTCAAAATGGCGTTTGTAGGTGATGTACGTTACAAGCAACGTGCCGTCATTGAATTTCTCACTGCAGAGAAAGAAAGTGTGAGAAATATTCACAAATGCTTGTGCAAAGTCTAATAAGCATCTGCTCTCGCAGAAGTACTGTTAGTCGCTGGGCACGGAGGGTGAGGTCATCAGAAGACGGTTCGACGGAGCTCCACAATTTGCAGAGGTCGAGGAGTACATCCACGACTGTCACACCTGAAATGTTGCAGTGACCTGATGTTGTTCGCGAGGACAGAGGCATTACGACTCGGCAGTTGAAGCTGCATCTGTCAATCAGCAAAGGACGTGTGGATGGAATTATCCGCATTTTTGAATATTCAAAAGTGTGTGCAAGATGGGTTCTGCAGTGTCTGGCGATGGATCACAAATCGCACAGAAAAAATATTTGTCTTGATTTGTTGCAACATTTTGAAGCTCAGGGCGAGGCGTTCTTGTCCCGGATTGTGGCAGGTGATGAAACCTTGGTTCACCATTTTCAGCCTGAAACAAAGAATAGTCGATGTAGTGGCGCCATTTCCACTGCCCACAGGAGAAAAAATTCAGAGCAACTGTTTCCACCGGTAAGCTCATGATAACCTTGTTCGACTGTGAAGGCGTGATTCCCATTGATGTGATGCCAAGAAGTTGTACCATTAACTCAGAAGCATACGTCAACATACACTCCTGGAAATGGAAAAAAGAACACATTGACACCGGTGTGTCAGACCCACCATACTTGCTCCGGACACTGCGAGAGGGCTGTACAAGCAATGATCACACGCACGGCACAGCGGACACACCAGGAACCGCGGTGTTGGCCGTCGAATGGCGCTAGCTGCGCAGCATTTGTGCACCGCCGCCGTCAGTGTCAGCCAGTTTGCCGTGGCATACGGAGCTCCATCGCAGTCTTTAACACTGGTAGCATGCCGCGACAGCGTGGACGTGAACCGTATGTGCAGTTGACGGACTTTGAGCGAGGGCGTATAGTGGGCATGCGGGAGGCCGGGTGGACGTACCGCCGAATTGCTCAACACGTGGGGCGCGAGGTCTCCACAGTACATCGATGTTGTCGCCAGTGGTCGGCGGAAGGTGCACGTGCCCGTCGACCTGGGACCGGACCGCAGCGACGCACGGATGCACGCCAAGACCGTAGGATCCTACGCAGTGCCGTAGGGGACCGCACCGCCACTTCCCAGCAAATTAGGGACACTGTTGCTCCTCGGGTATCGGCGAGGACCATTCGCAACCGTCTCCATGAAGCTGGGCTGCGGTCCCGCACACCGTTAGGCCGTCTTCCGCTCACGCCCCAACATCGTGCAGCCCGCCTCCAGTGGTGTCGCGACAGGCGTGAATGGAGGGACGAATGGAGACGTGTCGTCTTGAGCGATGAGAGTCGCTTCTGCCTTGATGCCAATGATGGTCGTATGCGTGTTCGGCGCCGTGCAGGTGAGCGCCACAATCAGGACTGCATACGACCGAGGCACACAGGGCCAACACCCGGCATCATGGTGTGGGGAGCGATCTCCTACACTGGCCGTACACCACTGGTCATCGTCGAGGGGACACTGAATAGTGCACGGTACATCCAAACCGTCATCGAACCCAGCGTTCTACCATTCCTAACCCGGCAAGGGAACTTGCTGTTCCAACAGGACAATGCACGTCCGCATGTATCCCGTGCCACCCAACGTGCTCTAGAAGGTGTAAGTCAACTACCCTGGCCAGCAAGATCTCCGGATCTGTCCCCCATTGAGCATGTTTGGGACTGGATGAAGCGTCGTCTCACGCGGTCTGCACGTCCAGCACGAACGCTGGTCCAACTGAGGCGCCAGGTGGAAATGGCATGGCAAGCCGTTCCACAGGACTACATCCAGCATCTCTACGATCGTCTCCATGGGAGAATAGCAGCCTGCATTGCTGCGAAAGGTGGATATACACTGTACTAGTGCCGACATTGTGCATGCTCTGTTGCCTGTGTCTATGTGCCTGTGGTTCTGTCAGTGTGATCATGTGATGTATCTGACCCCAGGAATGTGTCAATAAAGTTTCCCCTTCCTGGGACAATGAATTCACGGTGTTCTTATTTCAATTTCCAGGAGTGTATCAACAAAACTCAAGACGCGCTTCCGGCGATTTCAACGCTACAGCAACCCAGGAGATGTTTTGCTGCAACACGGTAACTCTCGGCCCCACATAAGTCCGAGGACTATTACTCCATCCACCCTACAGCCCTGGCATAGCCCCCTCGGACTTCCACTTGTTTGTGCCATTCGTGGAAGACATTTTGAGGACGATGAGGAGTTGATTCACACAGTGAAGCACTGGCTCCACCACTAGGACAAGGATTGGAACCGACAGGGCATACACGCCCTTGTTTCGGACTGGAGGAAGGCCATTGAACGGGATGGAGTTTACGTGGAAAAATAGGGTGTGTAGTTGCAACACCATCTTTTGGTGTGTGTAATTCTCATTATGTTGAATAAAGAATTGTTGAGGAAAAGAAATGTGGTGCATTACTCTCTGGTAGATTCTCGTATATCCCTGCGACCAAAAAGCGCGCTATTTCCGTATTATTTTGTTCGTGGTAATTTGCATTTATGGGCTAGCAAACAGTTTTGCAGTTATAATTCGTATCTGTAAATTTTTCGAAGACTGTTATAAATCTGTTTTAGTGACCAGTCACCATTCAGCATTCGGTGAGTCTCTTCATCCTCATGTCATGTTTTCCACTACTGCGCTATGAACTCAGTAAAGCCACGGAAAGCGCATGTTTGTCACCGTCATTGTTAGACCTTCTCTGAACAGATATTAAATATCCAAATAAATTTATAGCGGCCTTCGGAAAAGTTTTTTTTTTGTGTACATTGACAAAAAATAGTTGCAACACCAAGAAACATGGAATGTACAGTACTGAAGTTTTGGCAGTGCATTTGTCTAGGTAACATACTTAAGTGATTAACGTTGCAATATCACAGGTTAATGTAAGTGTGAAATGAGCCATTGAAAATGTGAAATACTGGTGTGTTAGTCACCGGTGTAACTGCTAAAATGTTGAATGCAAGCATGCAAAAGTGCATGCAATGTGTCTACATCTACATCTACATCTTCGTGATTACTCTGCTACTCACAATAAAGTGCCTGACAGCGGGTTCAATGAACCACCTTCAAGCTGCCTCTCTACCGTTCCACTCACGAACGGCACGCGGGAAAACCAGCACTTAAATTTTTCTCTGCGAGCCCTGGTTTCTCTTATTTTATCGTGATGATAATTTCTCCCTATGTAGGTGGGTGCCAACAGAAAGTTTTCGCAATCGTAGGAGAAAGCTGGTGATTGAAATTTCATGGGAAGATCCCGTCGCAACGAAAAACGCCTTTGTTTTAATGATTGCCACTCCAATTCATGTATCATGTCTGTTACACTATCTCCCCTATTTCGCGATAATACAAAACGAGCTGCCCTTCTTTGTTCTTTTTCGATGTCATCCGTCAGTCCCACCTGATGCGGATCCCACACCGCACAACAGTACTCCAGAACAGGGTGGACGAGCGTGGTGTAAGCAGTCTCTTTAGTAGACCTGTTGCACCTTCTAAATGTTCTGCCAATGAATCGCAGTCTTTGGTTTGCTCTACCCACAATATTATGTATGTGATCGTTCCAATTTAGGTTATTTGTAATTGTAATCCAAAGAATTTAGTTGAATTTACAGCCTTCAGATTTGTGTGACTTAATGCTTAATCGAAATTTATCTGATTTATTTTAGTACTCATGTGAATAGCTTCACACTTTTCTTTATTCAGGGTCAATTGCCACTTTTCACACCATACAGATATCTTATCTAAATCATTTTACAAGTCGTTTTGATCGTCTGATGACTTTACAAGACGGTAAATGACAGCATCATCTGTTAACAATCTAAGACGGCTACTCAGGTTGTCTCCTATGTCGTTAATATAGATCAGGAACAATAGAGGGTTCAAATGGTTCAAATGGCTCTGAGCACTATGGGACTCAACTGCTGAGGTCATTAGTCCCCTAGAACTTAGAACTAGTTAGACCTAACTAACCTAAGGACATCACAAACATCCATTCCCGAGGCAGGATTCGAACCTGCGACCGTAGCGGTCTTGCGGTTCCAGACTGCAGCGCCTTTAACCGCACGGCCACTTCGGCCGGCTAAACAATAGAGGGCCTATAACACTTCCTTAGGGAACGCCGGATATTACTTCTGTTTTACTCGAAGACTTTCCATCTATTACTACGAACTGTGACCTTTCCGACAGGAAATCACGAATCCAGTCGCACAACTGAGGCGATACTCCGTAGGCGCGTGGTTCGGTTAGAAGACGCTTATAAGGAACGGTGTCGAAAGCCTTCTGGAAATCTAAAAATATGGAATCAATTTTACATCCCCTGTCGATAGCACTTATTACTTCATGAGTATAAAGAGCTAGTTGTGTTACGCAAGAACGATATTTTCTGAATCCGTGCTATGTGTCAATAAATCGTTTTCTTCGAGGTACTTCATAATGTTCGAATACAGTATATGTTCCAAAAGTCTACTGCAAATCGACCTGACGTACGGGTGCCGGATGTCAGTTCATGGTATGGATTTCCATGCCCATTGCATTTGCTCAGTCAATACAGAGACGGTTAATGCTGTTTGTAGATGATACTGGTGTTGTCCGATGATGTGGCGTACATGCCTGATTGGAGAGAGATTTGGCGAGCGAATTGGCCAAGGCAAATTGACGAGACTCTGTAGAGCATGTGGGATTACAACAGTGGTATGTGGGCGAAGGTTATCCTGTTGTAAAACACCCCTTGAAATGTTGCTCATCAGTGGCAGCAAAAGAGGTCGAATCGTCAGACTGACGTACAAATTTGTAGCCAGGGTGGGTTGGAGAACCACGAGAGTGATCCTGCTGTCATACAAAATCACGCCCCAGACTGCAACCCCAGGTATGGGTCCAGTGGTCCAGGTCGCAGACAGGTTGGTTGGAGGCGTCACCTGGCCTGCTAGCCAACGCACGGCCATCAGTGGCAATGAGACAGAACCGGCTTTTATCAGAAAAGTACAACGGACCTCCACTCCATCCTCCCATGGGCTCTCGCTTGACACTACTGAAGCCGCAAATGACGGTGGTTTGGGGTCAGTGGAATGCACACTACGGGGCGTCTGGCTCAGAGCTGTCCGTGAAGTAACCGATTTGTAACAGTTCGCTGTGATGCCAGCTGCTGCTCGAACTGCTGTTGCAGCCGTAGTACGATGCGCCGGAGCCATTCGCAAGAACGATCGTCTTCCCTCTCGGTAGTGCCAAGTTGACGTCCGGAGTCCGGTCATCTTGCTGCCATACTTTCCTGTGACCACCGCTGCCAGCAGCCACATTCAGTGGCTACGTTCCTGTCAAGTCTTTCTGCAGTCCCGCAGAAGGAACATCCATCTTTTCGTTACCCTATTATACGACCTCGCTCAAACTCAGTCAGGTGTTGCTAACGGCGTTCTTGTCGACTTAAAGGCATTCTTCACTAACATCAGCTCACCACGCACATGCTTTTACAGAGTGTATTTAAAGCCTACCTAAAGCCTAGTTTACACGACGAGGTTGCATGCAACTGCGCTACCGGCCACTGCGCATGCGCGCCGTGCTTTTGCGCAACTCGTTGGTGAAACTAAACACTTTCGGCGTGTTACAACTTTGGCGACACTAGTTGCATGAGATTTGAGGTTATGTGTGTTTGTAGAGGATATCTATACTTTTCATAGGTGTTTGTGGGATTTCAGTGATGATGATTACAAAAATGAGCAACATATTGCTGTCACTGACAAGGGAACCTCCCCATCGCACCCCCCTCAGATTTAGTTATAAGTTGGCACAGTGGATAGGCCTTGAAAAACTGAAAACAGATCAATTGAGAAAACAGGAAGAAGTTGTGTGGAAAAAATAAGCAAAATATACAAACCGAGTAGTTCATGGGAAGATAAGCAACGTCAAGGACACTACGAACGCAGGAACGCCGTGGTCTCGTGGTAACGTGAGCAGCTGCGGAACGAAAGGTCCTTGGTTCAAATCTTCCATCGAGTGAAAAGTTTAATTTTTTATTTTCAGTTTATGTGACAAACTCTTATGTTTTCATCACTTTTTTGGGAGTGATTATCACATCCACAAGAAAACCTAAATCGGGCAAGGTAGAAGAATCTTTTTACCCCTTCGCCAAGTGTACAAGTTAGGTGGCTCGACAACATATTCCTGTCATGTGACGCACATGCCGTCACCAATGTCGTATAGAATATATCAGATGTGTTTTCCTGTGGAGGAATCGGTTGACCTATGACCTTGCGATCAAATGTTTTCGGTTCCAATTGGAGAGGCACGTCCTTTCTTCTACTAATCGCACGGTTTTGCGATGCGGTTGCAAAACACAGACACTAAACTTATTACAGTGAACAAAGACGTCAATGAACGAACGGACAGATAATAACTATGCAAAAATAAAGAAAATAAAATTTTCACTCGAGGGAAGCTTTGAACCAAGGACCGCTAGTTCAGCAGCTGCTCACGCTACCACGGGACCACTACGCTGCTGAACTTTCTTTGTCCTTGATGTTGCCTATGCGACACGTGGACTACTCAGTTTGTATATTTTGCTTATTTTTTCACAGTTACACACAACTTCTTCCTGTTTTCTCAATTGATCTGTGTTCAGTCTATCAAGGCCTATCCACTGTGCCAACTTATAACTGAATCTGAGGGGGGTGCGATGGGGAGGTTCCCTTGTGAGCAATCATTGCGTTTGTGGTCGTTTACATCACGTTTATTCTTATGCTGAACGGATTATATTGCTAATTTTCAATAGATGTCATCTTTCGGATGCAGAAATATGTCTCCCAACTTTCCTTTACCTCCCACAGTCCTGCTTGGTGGTGGAGGTTTTTTTCCATTGTAGGTAGATACATACACAAATACAAAGGATGTCCCAGAAATGTGGCGACAAACTTCGAGGGGATGTAGAGGTTGTCTTGAGGAACAAATCGAGGATAGGAACCCAAGGCCGCAAACGTTAGCCAACGACGTTACAGAGCGTCGATGTCACAGTGGCCGGCACCTTTCGGCAGCAGACATAACTCTATAGTCTGACGGACCGTAGGCGAGCGTCCCACAATATAATTTGTTACTCAGTAATAGCGACTCATTGTTACGATCGCCAGTGGAGAAGATGAAGCTAGCTGTTGCACAGACATGCACTATGTGATCAAAAGTATCCGGACACCTGGCTGAAAATGACTTACAAGTTCGTGGCGTCCTTCATCGGCAATGCTGGAATTCAGTATGGTGTTGGCTCACCCTTAGTCTTGATGACAGCTTCCATTCTCGCAGGCATACGTTCAGTCAGGTGTTGGAAGGTTTCTTTGAGAATGGCAGCCCATTCTTCACGGAATGCTGCACTGAGGAGAGGTATCGATGTCGATTGGTGAGGCCTGGTACGAAGTCGGCGTTCCAAAACATCCTACAGATATTCTATAGGAGTCAGGTCAGGACTCTGTCCAGGCCAGTCCATTACAGGGATGTTATTGTCGTGTGACCACTCCGCCACAGGCAGTGCATTATGAAAAGGTGCTCGATCATGTTCAAAGATGCAGTCACCACCCCCGAATTGCTCTTCAAAGTGGGAAGTAAGAAGGTGCTTGAAACATCAATGTAGGACTGTGCTGTGGTAGTGCCACCCAAAGCGACAAGGGGTGCAAGCCTCCTCCATGGAAAACGCGACCACACCATAACACCACCGCCTCCGAATGTTACTGTTGCCATTACACATTCTGGCAGATGACGTTCACGGGCATTCACCATACCCACACCCTGCCATCGGATCGCCACATTGTGTACCGTGATTCGTCACTCCACACAACATTTTTCCACCGTTCAATCGTCCAATGTTTACGCTTCTTACACGAAGCGAGGCGTCGTTTGGTGTCAACTGCACAAAATTTTGTGGCTTATGAGGAGCCGCTCGACCATGAAATCCAAGTTTTCTCACATCCCGCCTAACTGTCATAGTACTTGCAGTGGATCCTGATGCGTTCTGGAATTCCTGCGTGATGATCTGGATAGATGTCTGCCTATTACACATTGGGAGCATCCTTAGAAAATGTAGTCCATGAACAAAGGTGGTGGCTTACAAAACACTCGTTCGACCTGTACTTGAGTATTGTTCATCAGTGTGGGATCCATATCAGGCCGGGTTGACAGAGGAGATAGAGAAGATCCAAAGAAGAGCGGCGCGTTTCGTCACAGGGTTATTTGGTAACCGTGATAGCGTTAGGGAGATGTTTAGCAAACTCAAGTGGTATTCTCTGCTAGAGAGACGCTCTGCATCGCGGTGTAGCTTGCTGGCCAGGTTTCGAGAGGGTGCGTATCTGGATGAGGTATCGAATATATTGATTCCCCCTACTTATACCTCCCGAGGAGATCACGAAAGTAGAATTAGGGAGATTCGAGCGCGCACGGAGGCTTTCCGGCAGTCGTTCTTCCCGCGAACCATACGCGACTGGAACAGGAAAGGGAGGTAATGACAGTGGCACGTAAAGTGCCCTCCGCCACACACCGTGGGGTGGCTTGAGGAGTATAAATGTAGATGTAGATGTACGACACTCTTCAACTGTCGGTGGTTTCTGTCAGTCAACAGACGAGTTCGGCCTGTACGATTTTGTGCTGTACGTGTCCCTTCACCTTTCCACTTCACTATCACATCGGAAACAGTGTACCTAGGGATGTTTAGGAGTGTGGAAATCTCGCATACAGACGTATGACACAAGTGACACCCAATACCTGACCACGTTCGAAGTTTGTGAGTTCCGTGGAGCGCCCCATTCTGCTCTCTCACGATGTCTAATGACTACTGAGGTCGCTGATACGGAGTACCTGGCGGTAGATGGCAGCACAATGCACCAAATATGAAAAACGTATGTTTTTGGGGGTGTCCTGACACTTTTGATCACATAGTGTCCTTGTCGCCTATGAAAGCGACTCTACGTTGCCTCGTTGGATGATGGCTTCAGATACACGTTTCCATCTGAACTTCACGTTTATCCTGGAACACTTTATAATCTTCTACGTTCTTCACTATACAGCAGAAAATGTATTTGCAGTTGTAAACCAGTGCACAAAACCATCATTCACCTAAGGATTCATGGAACACAAGGCCTGCATATACGGCACATAGCTCGATCTTCTCCACTGGCGATCGTGCAGTCAGTCACGATCACTAAATAACAAACAACACAGGTCTATAGGGAGACATTCCTCCTACAGTCCGTCAGCATATAAATCCATGTTTGCTGCTGAAAGGGTGGGCTAGTGGCATGCGCAGGTGCCTATAACTTGGACGCTCTGTAGCAACATTGGGTGACGCTTCCGGGCACAGGTTCCAATCCTCAAATTGTTCCTCAAGACGGCCTCTACAACCATCCAACGTTTGCCAGAATCGTTTTGTAACACCATGTATCATTTAATAGCTAACCCGTTCCTTGGTTTGTGGTTCACATTTCTATTTGCAGGTTGCCTATTCCACAGCTACCAGGAGCACTAAATATCTGATTTTCAATATTTCACATAATTGATATCTTAATCCATCTTATATTAAAGGCTTAGAACAATAACACAAGTATTACAGTTATAAACTTTGTGCATACACTGAAGCGCCAAAGAAACTGGTATAGACATACATATTCAAGTACAGAGATATGTAAACAGGAAGAATACGGCGCAGCGGTCGCCAACGCCTATGTAAGACAACAAGTGTCTGGCGCAGTCGATAGATCCGTTACTGTCGCTACAATGGCAAGTTATCAGGATTTAAGTGAGTTTCAACTTGGTGTTATAGTCGTCGCACGAGCGATGGGACACAGCATCTCCGAGGTAGCGATGAAGTGGGGATTTTCCCGTACGACCATTTCACCAGTGTACTGTGAATATCAGTAATCCGGTAAAACATCAAATCTTAGACATCGCTGCGGCTGGCAAAGGATCCTGCAAGAACGGGACCGATGACGACTGAAGAGAATTGTTCATCGTGGCAGAAGGGCAACCCTTCCGCAAATTGCTGCAGATTTCAATACTGGGCCATCAACAAGTGTCAGCGTGCGAACCATTCAACGAAACGTCATCGATATGGGCTTTCGGAGCCGAAGGCCCACTCGTGTGACTGGACAACACAAAGCTTTACCCCTCTCCTGGGCACATCAACACCGACATTGGAATGTTGACGACTGAAAGCATGTTGCCTCGTCGAACGAGTCTCGTTGCAAATTTTATCGAGCGGATGGACGCGTACGTGTACCTAATGAATCCATGGATCCTGTATGTCAGCAGGGGAATGTTCAAGCTGGTGGAGGCTCTGTAATGGTGTGGAGCGTGTGCGGTTTGAGTGATATGGGACCCCTGACACTCCCAGATATGATTCTGACAGGTGACACGTACGCGAGTGTCCTGTCTGGTAACCTGCATCCATTCATGTCCATTGTGGATTCCGACGGGCCGGCCGAAGTGGCCGTGCAGTTAAAGGCGCTGCAGTCTGGAACCGCAGGACCGCTACGGTCGCAGGTTCGAATCCTGCCTCGGGCATGGATGTTTGTGATGTCCTTAGGTTAGTTAGGTTTAACTAGTTCTAAGTTCTAGGGGACTAATGACCTCAGCAGTTGAGTCCCATAGTGCTCAGAGCCCTTTGAACCATTTTTATTCCGACGGACTTGGATAATTCCAGTAGGACAGTGCGACACCCCACACGTCCAGAATTGCTACAGAGTTGCTCCAGGAACACTGTTCTGAGTTTAAACACTTCCGCTGCCCAGCAAACTCCCGAAACATGAACATTATTGAGCGTATCTGGGATGCCTTGCAAGTGCTGCTCAGAAGAGATCTCTCTCTCGTACTCTTATGGATTAATGGACAGCCCTGCAGGATTCATGGTGTCAGTTCCCTCCAGCACTACTTCAGACTTCAGTCGAATCCATGCCAGGTCGTGTTGCGGCACTTCTGCGTCCTCGTAGGGGTCCTACACGATATTGGGCCTGTGTACCAGTTTCTTTGGCTCTTCAGTGTCCGCAGCTCGTGGTCTTGCGGTCGCGTTCTCGCTTACCGCGCACGCGGTCCCGGGTTCGATTCCCGGCGGGGTCAGAGATTTTCTCTGCCTCGTGAAGACTGGGTGTTGTGTGTTCGTCATCATCATTGACTCGCAAGTCCCCGAAGTGGCGTCTCTTCGGACCATGCATATACACTATGACCTGTGTGACACATTGGATTTTACTGCTAGAGGATGGTTCAAATGGCTCTGAGCACTATGGGACTTAGCTGCTGAGGTCATCAGTCCCCTAGAACTTAGAACCACGTGAACGTAACTAACCTAAGGACATCATACACATCCATGCCCAAGGCAGGATTCGAACCTGCAACCGTAGAGGTCGCGCGGTTTCAGACTGTAGCGCCTAGAACCGCGCGGGCACACCGGCCTGCTGCTGGAGGATGCCATCGTGCCGAGGAAAAACAAACAGCATGTAGGGGTGGACATGGTCCCGAGGTATAAATACACGCTTGTGTTGATCCATTTTGCTTCCAGAATGATGAGATCATCCAAGGAATGCTACGAACCATAACGCTCCCTCTTCTGGCCTGGACCCTTCCGATGACTGCTGCAGGGTCTTGGCACATTTCACGCCGCACACATCAACAGCCATCTGTGTGATAAACCTAAAACATGATTTATCTGAAGAGGCTACCTGCATCATCCCTGTGGATGTCTGGTTGTGGTATTTGCGTGCAAATTACAACCTTCGTCGCCGATGTACAGTAGCAGGCCTGGGTGCACAACCGTGCACCTACTGCAGAGGCCTATATGCGGCAACGTCCACTGAACGGTCGTTGAAGATACACTGTTGGTAGCCCTTTCGTTCATCTGGCCTGTCACTTGTTCAACAGTTGCACTTATATTTGGTTGTACACATCTCATTCATTCATCCTTGCCATCCTTTGCCCAAGGTGCACAACACTTGTCTTGGCGCCGGTTTCTTATAGCATCATTTTGCCATCTGGGGTATATTGCAGCCACAGTGGCACGCTAACAATTTACAAAGTTAGCCGTTTGGAACTGCTTCCAATAAAATTCCCTCCGACTGCACTGTTTCCCGCGTCCCCCCCCCCCCCTCCCCGCCCCTCTCCACCAACACACGACACGCTTTGTACTCGTATACTCTCCATTGCTAGCGCTGGCATCTGCTGGCTGTGACTGCTTATTGCATGCTGACGTCGAACATAGGAGGGGGGGGGGGGGGTGTCACATTAACGTGACTGGACTGTGTCGATATCTTCAATAAGAATTTCCGAGCAAATCACTCATTAGATGCTATACGTACCATATATGCCTCCTAAGTTACTTCATCAATGAACAGAGCATGTCAAGCTAACGTAAACAGATGTGCTGTTGTACATTTTACTATATATTGTGTTTCATAAGATTTAACGATCACCTGTTGAATGCTACATACATGGACATGGCCACGTGCACGAGGGGCTGTTTGATTGCAAACACTTTAATTCTGAGAAACGTTTGCATGATGTGCTACATTTTATCCACTAATATGACAACTTGGCATCAGGTTCCTACACACGGTGAACACGTTTTGTAACAACAGTTTTTCAAGAACAGGAGATGACAGCAATGCCTGTCGAAACTGCTTGTCGAAAATAAACCAGTCTCTATGCGATCTTAGCTGTAGATTGTTTTACCAAGTAAATGAAATCATGAGACATGTAGATCAAGGTGTTGATTCCGTCGACCAAATGTGTTCAGAATATTCAGGCAGTCACTGAAAGCGTCTTTGGCGCCGACTTTTTACGTGTAGGTTGTTGGACATGAGTGGACCGAATGCTTATACCGTCTGGCAGAATCATGAAATTACAACGAAGTTGAGGTGGATGATGTTGTTGAAAGACTGTGTGGACTTAATATGAAAGAGAGATGATATACATAAACACTCACCACACAGCTCA
The DNA here is from genome assembly GCF_023864345.2 of Schistocerca serialis cubense. NCBI lineage: Eukaryota > Metazoa > Arthropoda > Insecta > Orthoptera > Acrididae > Schistocerca > Schistocerca serialis. The sequence goes on along the minus strand of NC_064644.1, from coordinate 410,571,609 downwards.
GAACGAACACGGCATTAAAACTTCAACTAGCAGCGGAAGAAAGTGATTACAACACCCTTAAATTGGGTAGAAATGAGAGAGAGAGAGAGAGATTTTCATTCTGTCCACCTAACAAAAAAGCAAAGATTACAGCGTGTAGTAACCGGCTGGGTTAAGTGGAGGAGGGTGTTAACTTCAAAACGCTCTTTGTCTCATTCGGCTGGAAGCTGCCGTAGAGCCAGGACGTGCGTTTCCGTCAACCCCGTTTTGAGTTTACTTAACGCGGCGCAATGGATCATTTTGTAGAGCAACGGTACGCTATCAGATTTTGCGTTAAACTTTGGAAGTCCGCCACCGAAACGTTTCCATTACTTCAGCATGCCTTTGGGACTGATTGCTTTTCCAAATCACACCTTTTCCGATGGCACAAGTCGTTCATGGAGGGCCGAGAGGATATCACCGACGAACCTCGCAGTGGTCGGCCATCAACTACACGAGTCGACGAAAATGTGACGCGTGTGCGCGATGTTTGAACTCTGACAGACGACTGAGCTTTCCATTGATAGCACAAACTCTAAACATGTCGAAAACAACCGTTTTCCACATTGTGACCGAAGATTTGAACATGAGAAAGGTGTCTGCCCAACTCGACCCAAAAGTGTTGACTGATGAACACAAGCACATGTGAGTGCTTCGGTGCCGAGAAATGTTGGAAATGTGTGAAAATGATCCACATTTTTTAAACTCAGTTATCACTGGTGATGAGTCGTGGATTTTTGAGTACAACCCTGAGACAAAAAGGCAGAGTTCAGAGTGGCACACCCCATTGTCGCCCCATCTCAAGAAGGCACTCATGAGCAAGTCCAGGATCAAAACCATGTCACTGCTCGAAAGACTGAAAAGGTGGGTTTCGTGCTGCCGAAGCGACATCAAGGACACGTGGAAAGTTCACCACGACAACACGCAGGGTCACAGCGCCTTCATTGTCAACAACTTCCTGGCCAGGACCAAACCCCATTGGTTCCCCAGCCTCCCTACAGTCCTGACCTGGCTCCTGCTGCCTCTTTTGTTTCCTCGGTTAAAAGGAGCCATGAAAGGAAAACATTGGGACATGATTGAAAGTATCCAGGCGCATGTTACATCAGCTCTAAAGGACATTCCGGGAAAGGCATTCCCAGATGCCTTCCAGGCATGGAAACACCTCCTCCAGAAGTGTTTCTATGCAAGAGGGTGCTCTTTTGAAAATTTTTGATTATTTGTATGAATATATTCAATAAATGATTTTTTATGAATTTGGTCGCATTACTTACAGAACGCACTTTGTACTGCCTGCAAGCTTGTTCTGAACCACTTCGATATTCTTGCATGGAAGTTGGATTACTTTGTTCGTTGTCAAAATGTTTATAGAAGGATATTCTAAGTTTTTGTTTTAATACTTTTAAAAAGCACACTTTAAAAAATAATAGGAACCTTATATTGTTTTTTTTTATACTCATTTAGTACATGCGACGTTTTTTTCGATGACGCGTTCCGACTTCAGACTGATTTATGCAAGTGCAGATTAAAATAAAAAAATGAAAATTCGTATCGTTCATTTTGCTAAATGTTTAAGTTCTATAATAATAATTTTTTTAAAAATTAAACATACTTTAATTTTTATTTGTCATTTGAAAATAGCTAGCTCAGCGACTATAGACGCGTTACAGCTTTTCCTGATAACAGTAAAGAGTTAATCCGATGCAGAACGCAATGAACCAGTTTCACTAGTGTGAGAACAATGCATCAAAATACAGAGGCAATATGAAGCCATATCCCCTTGGTATGGCTACAGAACTTCGCAACTACGTAGTTTAAAGAAAGTGAAGTACTCGAAGCTAAAGAATTCAATAGGTAAGGAGCTGTAACATTTGTATCTCAATTTTACATGTGATGTGAGGGCATCCGTGAGAGAATAATAAATAATGATGATACATAGGCTCAGATGAACTTTTCCTTGATTTTAGCAGTTCAACACTTAGTTGTATTAAAAAGTTACTAATTACACATAAGATGGCGATTTTCGATAAAATCAAGTCTTGGCAGGAAATTGAGCAGTTTCACAAACGAGGATATACATGCGAGGTGTTAAGAGCTACCAGTGCTTGACAACGTAACGTCCCACTGTGGTCCTTCCAGAACTGCTGCAAAGGAAGCAGTTTGGTCAGGCTTAAAATGTAGTGCCACTTTACACTGTTGACTAATTTCTTTGGGACCCTATGTTCTAAGCACGTAAGCCATCGATTCCTTGAAATGGCGGTGGTCAAGAATACGGCTCACAAGCTGTGCCCTCGCGCAATACTCAAGTTTCACACGGAATTTGCAGTCTCCCCTCCACAACGGCCAAAGGCCAGTCACGTGATTCCACCTCCACACGGGCAGGAGGCGGGGCGTGACTGCCAGCGCTCCTGGTTTTACTTGAGTGTACTATGTTGCGTTTCCCGCCAGAAAACAAACACGCACTCGCCTGCTTTGTGTCTGTAAGCAAAACCAGCAAAGTGCACTACAGCCAGATTGCACAGATTCTTTTCAGGTTTTTGCTACGAACTGTTTAAAAACGTACAGCGCAAAATGAGCCTAGAAGATTAAGTGACCTAACAAAAGTTTGCACTCTTTTTCCGTTTTGTTTCACAAAATAAATATTTTTCTTATTAACTTTCGTCTGTAGCGAACATGAGTATCTACTGTGATGTTTTTATTGCTCAAAATAAAATGTCTGTGACAAAATTGCCGAAGGAGTCGGCTTCAGTTTCGTGTACGGCAATTAAAAAGGCTTAAGTTCGTGAAATTTCTGCTTTAACATGCTGTAACGAGTTGGCTATTTCTTTCTACACAAACATTTAGCAGATGCAAACAGTTCATTGTTCGTTTCATTTCTTTATTAAAGTTGCTGTCTACTGGTGTTCTTGTGAGATTTTATTTTGCATACTTCAAGCATTATGTTCATAATATATCCGTGTCTTAGGCTGATATAACATTTAATGCATAGTTTGGCAATACATGGGATATGACTTTTCAGAATTTTACAGTCGGCTAAAGAATGAGTTTCCAACATTTTATCCATTTGCTGCTCAAATAGGATACAATAATTATTGAACTGTCAATATTTTGCATACAGTCGTCCTCAGCAAACTGCTGAATAGTTTTAAAGCTTTGTACAATAACCACATATATTTGCTACCATGACAAACTCTGTTGCCATTATTATGAATTACCTTATCTATCTATTGCATATCCAAAATATGTGTGTGTTATTAGTTTTGGAAACTTGTTCTTTTGAATAAAATTGCACAGAAGGTATGTTTCTAGTACATACTTATGTTTATCTAAAGACATTGAAAATGCCTTGTAAGCAACATGTTCAAAAATTGTAGACTTTGACAATTTTATTAAAGTCCAGGTAAAATCATGATGAAGGCGAATAACATCTGTTTGTAGTAGGTCTAAGACTGAGCGCTGGCAGTCACGCCCTGCCTCCTGTCCGTGTGGAGGTGGAATCACGTAACCGGCCTGTAGCCATTGTGGAGGGGAGACTGCAAATTCCATGTGAAACTTGAGTCTTGCGTGCCGTCGCATGAGTGCCATAGCGATCAGCCTAGCTGCACACTTCCTGCACTGCCATGGAACGCTGCCTGAGCATGAGGAAAAACTGCGAATGACCCGTATTTACACTGAAGAGCGAAAAAAAAAGAAAAGAAATGATTGTATGGCATTGTTGGCCGGGAGGCCCCATGCGGGGAAGTTCGGCCGCCGTATTGCAAGTCCGGGACGAGTTTACTACACCTCCTGGCCACCAAACTCCCTCGATTAAAACCGAATCGAGAATCGGGATTTTCGCGCCACGGCTCTTCAACCAAGAAACCTAGTGCGGCTGGTCACTGCGCTGGAGTCGTCATGGCTCCACTACCTTGTCGGTAACTTCCAGACCGTCTTCCGTCACACATCACAGTGATCGGCTCTGCAAAATTGGTTATTCAGGCTTTTGAGAGGTGGTCACGTTAACATGTGTGGATAGTTCATAAGTTCTATCACTATACAACTTGAGTCTGTTTTTTCGGACTCTTTTTTGTCTTCTGGATTTTCGAAGCGATTTTTCTCGCGCCAGTTCCATCTGTCGCAGATAGCGATATTACGACTTCGTGATTCGACTTGAATACAGCAGAGTATAGCAACAGACCTCAAAAGGTGTCCAGTTGCTGCTGAGAGCATTCCTTCAGTTTTGCGTGATACGTAGACTTGTTCCTCAAACTGAACTTTGCCAGTTTTTTATTCAGCCAAATCGTTGGTTTGTTCGCCGGCCGGTGTGGCCGAGCGGTTCTAGGCGCTACAGTCTGGAACCGCGTGACCACTACTGTCGCAGGTTCGAATCCTGCCTCGGGCATGAATGTGTGTGGTATCCTTAGGTTAGTTAGGTTTAAGTTGTTCTAAGTTCTAGGGGACTGATGATATCAGAAGTTAAGTCCCATAGTGCTCAGAGCCATTTGAACCATAGTTTGTTCCTGATAACCGCTCAAATACTGTCTCCAGTGCTTCATTTGGATCAAGTGGCTAAATACTTCTTGGTCGATAAGTGATGCAAGGCAGTCTGATGATACTGTGGTTCCTGGCACGAACTTTCCTGGAGGTCGTCTTTCAACCTATTTTGCCGTAAAATTATTTCGTGGAATTAGTCTCTCAATTTATTTCAACTTCATTCGATGAATCTCTTCGTCGTCAGACAATTCGTAGCTTGAGTCTTGATCACTCATTTTCAGAAACTCTTCGTCCTCCTGTCCGTTGTCGGAGATGGTAAGGTGCAGATGTTGAATTTTCACCAACTTCGTCTTCATGGCTGTGTAATTCATCGTCCAACCGTTGGTCTAAGAGGACATGTCGATTTCAGGGACCACTGTTTAGATTTTCCATTACAGATACCTGAAACGAAACAGTAAAACTGAAGAAAATAACAAAAGCGAATCCATTGCACATCTGTAGTTGGGATCCAGTGGACGTGAGCGTATGCCGATTCTGAGTGTAGGAGCAGCGAGCGAAAGACGTGCGTACTACCGGCGTACTGCCGGAGAAGTTTCTGGTTCCCACTCCGTTTTTACATGTGTTCAAAGATTGAAGAAAATCCATTGGAGCCCGACTATAGTTAAGGGATAAAGGGTCGGCAAGTTCAAGCAGAGGCTATGCAACGAGCACGGTATGAAAGAAAAATACGAGGTCTGTTCAAAAACTTCCGTAACATTTTTAATTTCGCGCCAATGCTATATTGAAGTGAAATGCGGTTGACATTCCTGCACACGCCTGCATTTAATGTCCGACTGCCTGAAGTTTCATTGTTGTATGTCTGTTAGTTATTGTTCAGTGCTGCTGCATTGAGTGTGTGGCACACAGTTTGCTAATTTCGAGATGGCAGACTTACATGTACAACACGTTTGCATTAGTTTTGCGTGAAACTGAAGAAATCCTTTACAGAGACACACCAAAAGATGCAGGAAGCCTACAGTGATGACTGCTTAAGCCGTACTCGGTGTTACGAATGGTTCACACGGTATAAAAACGGCCAGACGGAAGTCAAAAGGTGACCCTCGTTCAGGACGCCCTTCGACTTCTACCGACGACCCTCATGTCAGGAACATCAATGAAATTGTGCGCGCGAATCGAAGACTGACTGTCCGAGAGATTGCAGAAGAATATAACATTTCATTTGGATCATGTTGTGAAATCCTGACACAGCATCTTGGAATGCATCCTGTTGCCGCCAAGTTCGCCCCACGGATCATGAATCAAGACCACAAAGATGTTCGCCTCGTACTCTGTGGAGAGCTTCTGCGTCGCTCACATGAGAACGAGATGTTCCATAAGAGAATCATAACTGGCATTGACACGTGGGTCTACGGTTATGACATTGAGTCCACGCTTCAATTTTCACAAAGGGGCGCGAAAGGTTGCCCAAGTGACAGGTCAGGTCAGGTCAAATGTCAAGCCATGCTGAAAGTTTTCTTTGACTTTCAAGGATTAGTTCAACATGAATTCGCGCCACAGGAACAAACTGCTAATCGATGGTTCTATCGTAGGGTGACCAAACGTCCCGGAAAACCGGGATTGTCCCGGTTTTCATCCCTGTGTGCCGGTGTCCCGAAAATTTGTTTCGGGCGCTCAAAAGTCCCGGAATTCAGTTTTTAAAGACATTTCCTGAAACTTTCTCAAATTTTTGGGATTTCGCTATATTAAAGGAAATACAACACAAGAAATTAATATATTTTAGCTTATTTGTCTAAAACCTCCACTGTCCCATACTAGTTATCACAGTATCAGTATTGATACACTCAGGCAAAAATTTACTTTGAGCGGTACTTTGGCCAACAAATAGTAAGTTATATTATTGTAACAGAGCTATGAAACCGTCCGATTGTCGCGCCACTTACTCACACACTCATTGTCAGAACAGTGTAGAAGTTGATATTTTGTCAGACAAACTGCAATAGTTTTTTCTCATATTAGTGGTATTATTGCTGCAGTACTGTGAAACGCAATGCCGAAGCGTGCCTGCAAGTTCAGTGACTGTTATTCCAAGGAATGGAATTTCATTAAGAAAGGTCGTTTTGGTTACGAAGCAGAGTGTTCCGTATGTAACTGTTTTATTAGTATAAGTCATGGTGGACGTTCCGACATAGTTGATCACATCAGGTCAAAGAAACACATTAACAGATACAGTGCACCGAGCTGCAGTAAGACTCTACAAAATTATTTTGTGAAACATCAGTCAAGTGAAGAGACGAAAGTTCGTGCAGCCGAGCTTACACTAGCCTACCACACGGTAAAACATCACCAAACTTACAGATCTAGTGATTCTACTAATAAGCTTAACAGCATTATGTTTGATGATTCTTCCATTGCAAAAAAGTTTAGTTCAGCAAGAACTAAAGTGTCAGCCTTAGTGAAAGGAGTTATTGCTTCCCAGAGTGTAAAGGAAAGCCTTCAATACATCAAAAAGACTTCTTTCTACGGGATATCCACTGATGCCAGCAATCATAAGGCCGCTAAAATATTTCCGTTTGTTGTTCAGTTTTTCGATATTAATCAGGGAATTGAGACCAAAATTTGAAGGTGAGTTCCCTACCTAATGAAACATCTGACGAAATTTCAAGATTTTGTATGAATACTATCGAAATGTTTGATCTTGAGAAAAATAAATGTGTGGCATTTTGTGGAGACAACACCAACATAAACTTTGGTGGTTTAAAAAGACAAGGCAAATGCAACGTATTTGCCAAATTAAAGGCAACATTGCATGAAAATATTGAAGGCATAGGGTGCCCTGCACATGTTTTACACAATAACGTGCAGACATCTGCTGACAGTTTAAGCTGTGACGTTGAAACTATCGTCATGAAGGTGTACTCACACTTTCACATATATACTGTTAGAACAGAGAGGCTTAAGGAGTTCTGTGATTATGTGCGAACTGAATATATGAATGTAATGTGTCACTCGAAAACTGGCTGGTTATCACTGTTTCCAGCAGTTGAAAGAGTAATCCGCCTGTTTGAACCGTTAAAAGATTTTTTCCTAAATATTGGTTCAGTTTTTCAGTAACCCTTTAAGTGAAGCCTGCTTATGGTTCATTCACAGTCAGCTTAGCACTTTGCAGCATGGGATAAAGAAAATTGAAGGAAGCACGAAAAGTGTAATAGAGGTAAATGATGTTTTGAAAAATACTCTGGAAATTGTTACTAACAGGAGAGAACAGCAATTCTTTTCTCTTAATGTTAAATCTGTCCTTAAAAGAGCAGAAGTATCAGAAGCAGCGGAAAGGAGTTTTAGAGAAGAAGTTAACAAGTTTTATGACACTTGTGTAGAATATCTCAGCAAGTGGAGCGCCTCATATTTACCCTCATCGCCGGTGTTTGATTGGATGTTACTGAAAAGAGTTCCAAAATGGGAAAGTGTTGAAGAGACAGTTTCTTATTTGAAGAGTAAAGAGACTGAAATCGATGATTCCATTCTCTTTGATCAGTTCGGCATACTGACGAATTTTGTTGAAGAAAGTCTTCACAAGTGGAATGATGAAAAAAAAACAAAACACCATTGGAATGTCATGAGAAGTGGATGAGTTTTTTTTAAAGCTGTGACTGTCTTCAGCATTACTCTGAGTTGGTAATACTTGCAAGGTATTTATTTGCAATCCCAGTACATAATGCCAATGTGTAAAGAATATCTTCGTTCATGAATATCCAGTGGACTGATGAAAGAAACAGAATGGAGGTGGACTCTCTTGAAGCAATCCTGCAGATCCTGTACAACAACAAAATGGATTGTGCCGAGTTTTATCACTGTGTCTCAAAGAACAAAGACATGATCGAGAAGGCTGGAGGCAGTGAAAAATTCCCTTTTCTTCAAGGACAGTCAGTTCCATCTACAAGTGATCAGTAATGTTAAAGCTCATGTTAATATTAATTGATTAAAAGTTGAATGGCTGTAAAATTTTGTAAAATCGTAATACATTTCTTTATTACTGTATACGTTTATTAAATGTCATTAATTATACAGATAATCTAGATTATATCAATCTTTTGTATCCTCTTGTTAGTTATAATAATCGGGTTAACAAAATGTATCAACAAAACATTAATATTTAAAATTAAGAAACCTGGGTACATGTGGAATGAGGTGTCCATTGTCACCCGGGTGAATGTGTCCCGGTTTTCACCGAAAATAATTTGGGCACCCTATTCTATCGGGACGTGTTACGACGCCTGCGGACAGATGTGAGAAGGAAACGGCCTGAAATGTCGCGAGACAATTCATGACTCTTGCATCACGGTAACGCACCCGCACATTCATCCCTATTGGTGCATGACTATTGCACAAAAAAAGAAACCACTATGCTGTACTCTGGCCCCTACGAACTTTTATTTTCCAAAATTGAAAACCCCTTTGAAAGGAAAAAAATTTACAACGATAGACGAGATAAAAGGAAATTCGCAGACGGCGCTTCGCTTGATCCAGCAAGAGGCGTATCAAGGCTGCGTTGGGAGCGGTGTATCAAGTGTGGAGGACAGAATTCCGAAGGAGACCATGCACAATAAGTAAAAGGTAAGCGTAGAAAAATTCTGTGGACAAAGTTATAGAATTTTTTGAACGGACCTCGTGACATCACTTACCGGAGGCACAGGGCATTCCATAGGCAAATTAAGCGCATCGAGGAGAGGTCTCGTGTTGTCATTATCCTTGTTGTCCTCCAGGAATTCGCATCCCTCTTGTTCCCCCTGGTTGACCACAGTTCCGTCCTTCTTCACCACGAAATTTGTCTGCAACAACAAAACAGGAAGGATCATATAGCATTCTTGGCTGCGAAACTGCATACCTAAAAGGGTTTTCTTCCAGCGCGAATTATGACCCCGTTTCCACTCGTTGTACGAGACAGCTGACGAGGGTTACTCTGTTTTGTAATGGATAACGCCTAAAGGCCAAATTTATTGTGTTTAGACGGCTGCATACTTCCTGTGTTCGACACAACGCTCATACCTGCCTGCAAAAACCAAGAATGCCAGTCTGCTGCAATTAGAGATGGACAAAGTGAAACACATAACTGTTTCGAAACAAATGAAACAGTACAATGTAACGTTTCGAAACGCTGTTTCGAAACAATGAAACAGTTTGTGTTTTGTAGTCGTATAGGCCTTCACATTACACTATCTTGAGTATCCACTGTATAAATACACTCCTGGAAATGGAAAAAAGAACACATTGACACCGGTGTGTCAGACCCACCATACTTGCTCCGGACACTGCGAGAGGGCTGTACAAGCAATGATCACACGCACGGCACAGCGGACACACCAGGAACCGCGGTGTTGGCCGTCGAATGGCGCTAGCTGCGCAGCATTTGTGCACCGCCGCCGTCAGTGTCAGCCAGTTTGCCGTGGCATACGGAGCTCCATCGCAGTCTTTAACACTGGTAGCATGCCGCGACAGCGTGGACGTGAACCGTATGTGCAGTTGACGGACTTTGAGCGAGGGCGTATAGTGGGCATGCAGAAGGCCGGGTGGACGTACCGCCGAATTGCTCAACACGTGGGCCGTGAGGTCTCCACAGTACATCGATGTTGTCGCCAGTGGTCGGCGGAAGGTGCACGTGCCCGTCGACCTGGGACCGGACCGCAGCGACGCACGGATGCACGCCAAGACCGTAGGATCCAACGCAGTGCCGTAGGGGACCGCACCGCCACTTCCCTGCAAATTAGGGACACTGTTGCTCCTGGGGTATCGGCGAGGACCATTCGCAACCGTCTCCATGAAGCTGGGCTACGGTCCCGCACACCGTTAGGCCGTCTTCCGCTTACGCCCCAACATCGTGCAGCCCGCCTCCAGTGGTGTCGCGACAGGCGTGAATGGAGGGACGAATGGAGACGTGCCGTCTTCGGCGATGAGAGTCGCTTCTGCCTTGGTGCCAATGATGGTCGTATGCGTGTTTGGCGCCGTGCAGGTGAGCGCCACAATCAGGACTGCATACGACCGAGGCACACAGGGCCAACACCCGGCATCATGGTGTGGGGAGCGATCTCCTACACTGGCCGTACACCACTGGTGATCGTCGAGGGGACACTGAATAATGCACGGTACATCCAAACCGTCATCGAACCCATCGTTCTACCATTCCTAGACCGGCAAGGGAACTTGCTGTTCCAACAGGACAATGCACGTCCGCATGTATCCCGTGCCACTCAACGTGCTCTAGAAGGTGTAAGTCAACTACCCTGGCCAGCAAGATCTCCGGATCTGCCCCCCATTGAGCATGTTTGGGACTGGATGAAGCGTCGTCTCACGCGGTCTGCACGTCCAGCACGAACGCTGGTCCAACTGAGGCGCCAGATGGAAATGGCATGGCAAGCCGTTCCACAGGACTACATCCAGCATCTCTACGATCGTCTCCATGGGAGAATAGCAGCCTGCATTGCTGCGAAAGGTGGATATACACTGTACTAGTGCCGACATTGTGCATGTTCTGTTGCCTGTGCCTATGTGCCTGTGGTTCTGTCAGTGTGATCATGTGATGTATCTGACCCCAGGAATGTGTCAATAAAGTTTCCCCTTCCTGGGACAATGAATTCACGGTGTTCTTATTTCAATTTCCAGGAGTGTATTATCATAAAAACATAAATGAGGTGAGAGAGCGCCAATCATATCGCGGAAAATATGAAACTTTCACTTAGGCGTCTTGGCAGTTTCGTATTTCCTGCAGCAAATGCGCTGCTTTCGTGTCGTGTGACTTTCATACTTTCCAATTGGCTGAGAGCAGGCTTTGTATGTTTCGCGTAACGGATTTGGCAGACTGGTTCCCCTGTATTCTACTGCCTAATTTTGATAGGTTTTATGAGTGATAATCTGTATATGCTCTTGAAAAGACTTATCATGAGATGTAATTTATTGTGATAGCATTCCGGGAAGTGAGGCACTGAATTAACATTTTTGAGTGTGCCACTCACACTTTTCTTACTCACAGTTAAATTTTCCCATGTTTGTTACACAGAGCAGAGTGCGAAGTGACTGATGTACACAGATCAAAAAATTACCATAACAGACTGAAGTATATAGGACAATGGGTAAGTATCGCAGTTTTTCATCAAACATCCACAAGTTAGCTGGATACAGCTCATAAGATGTACACTTGACAGAACTGGAAAACATGTTAAAACATTCCGAGGTAACTAAAATGCAGAGATCCGTATGTTTCCTTTAGGTATAAAATCCAGACTAAAATTTAAAGGAATTCATACAGTATAATGCCTTTCTGGTACCTATTGTAAGTAGGCTGTTTATGTTTTCTTATTGGCCACTGGCTGTGCTGTGTGCAGTCTGTGGCTAGTTTGCATTGTTGTCTGCCATGGTAGTGTTGGGCAGCGGCAGCTGGATGTGAACAGCGCGTAGCGTTGCGCAGTTGGAGGTGAGCCGCCAGCAGTGGTGGATGTGGGGAGAGAGATGGCGGAGTTTGGAAATTTGTACGACTAGATGTCATGATCTGTTATGTATATTATGATTTTTCAACACTATTAAGGTAAATACATTGTTTGTTCTCTACTAAAATCTTTCATTTCCTAACTATGCCTATCAGTAGTTAGTGCCTTCCGTAGTTTGAATCTTTTATTAGCTGGCAGTAGTGGCGCTCGCTGTATTGCAGTAGTTCGAGAAACGAAGATTTTTGTGAGGTAAGTGATTTGTGAAAGGTATAGGTTAATGTTAGTCAGGGCCATTCTTTTGTAGGGATTATTGAAAATCAGATTGCGTTGCGCTAAAAATAATGCGTGTCAGTTTAAGCACAGTCATGTATAATTGTTCAAAGGGGACGTTTCACTATGTCATGGCAGATTTGGCTCTACACCACTTACAGTTCTTGCCAAAAAAGTTTTTTTGATGTAGAGGTATATGGAGCTCCCTCAAGTACTCACAGCAAGCCGATATATTATCATTTTATTACAAACTTCCCGAGGAAATCAGAGATGAAGTTGCTGTTGAAATGCAATTTTTATCGCAGTATCTGAACGCCAAAAACAAAAGTATCAAAGTACCATTGTTGATCTGCCTGAGAATTATTCATGATGCACAAGTATTAAGATGCCTATAGTGTAATAACTAAACATAGCACAATTACAAAAATAAACACACAAACATATACATACATAAATCAGATAATTATTCTCAAACACGTAAATAAATAATACACTCAAAACAATTAAACTCACTGAATGGTGAGCAAATACGCAAGTGTCTTGTGTGTGCAACAAATTTAAGAAAAATGTTCTTGTAAGGTAACTACATGTAAGATTTAGTGGACTAAACAAAATACAGTCAAATACAAATTCAGTGCACATTGTCCAGAGAAGAACAAAATCAACTGAAATTTTACTGTTTCATTTATGAGTAGATCTACTATGCCTGTTCTAAGTTGTAGTTTAGAATTATCATTTTTTATACTTTTCCGCTTGGAACACGGGGTCATCTGTCTGCTATTGTTTGCCTCTGCTCTGAAAACATGCGGTCACATGGAACAGAGGTGGCCATAATACAAAGACGTCGTTTCATTATTTCAAACAGCATAGGAAACAACGTATGATTTTCTTTCCACCACAGCAATGGCTCTTGTGATCTATGTATCAGCGGCATTTTCATATATTTATCAAGCTCGACTATACTTGCAGCACGTGGATCAAGTCTCCTACAGCTTGGTCAAGAGCTTGCCAAATGTTGCCAATGCTAGAGTTGAATGTGCTCTCTACAACTGGTTTGGCTGGTTTTCGATTGTCTGTAGAACAGCGAATGGGTTTCTGTCGTATTGCACAGCACTTGTTAATGATGGCATCTTTTGTTTCTTTTAATCGATGCCCGTGCTCCCTGAAGCGAGGATACAATAATGTTGCTTCACAAGCAGTTGCTTTATTTGCGAACTTTTGAAGGAGGCGGGTAGAGATTCCATCCTCAAGTTTAGCAATTACTGTATTAATGGCTTCATTGCAAGATTTTTCAATAACTGACCAGTCTTCATTGGACAGTTTTACTTGTGAACCCACAAAGGATGACGAGGGTGCTTTGCAAAGGCTCTTTGATTTTACAAATGCTGTCAAACATTTCATATGTGGAATTCCATCTCGTAGGGCAATCTTGTTTCGGTGTTAAATAAGGGAAGCACATTTACTACTGAATATTGTGTAGTTTCTCAAGTGCTCCAGGACTTCTCTTGAAAAATTCAACTACTGATTTGATTTTTGCCCATGTGTTTGTAATTATTTCAAGGCTTGCTTGCACAATTAAATTCAGTGTATGTGCAAAGCAAGGTACATGCCACTATTTGCACATCATCACTGCCTTCACCATATTAGGTGCATTATCTGTAGTGCATGCTACAATCTTATTGGTATTTCCCCAGGTTGAAGCCACGTTTTGTAATTCACTGGGAATGTTTTCAACTGTATGCTTGTCATGGAATTTAAAACTAGAAAACAAATATGACTTCAGATTGCAATTTTCATCAATGAAGAGAGTAGTCATTGAAATAAAATTCTCATTTTTTACAGATGTCCATTCGTCAGTCGTAATACAGATCTAGGACGCAGCTTGCACTGCAGATTTTACTCACACTAGTGTGCTGTCGAACACTTGAGATTACTATTGGAGGTTGTTTTCTACTGGGAGGTACACAGTTTTCATTTAATAGATGAGTAATTTTCATAAACTGTACACTCTCAACTACATTAAATGGAAGATATTCTTTAACAACAAGTCTTAAAATCTGTTCGTCTTTTTTTGGCTCGTTTGGATGAAGGCACTGGTCTTGATGCAAATCCAGTAATCTTTGTTTGTCTGCCATACTTACCCAGAACAGAACCGGTGGAAGTGCTGGATATATCTTGCACAGATTGTTCATCTTGACGCACAGGCACTGAAATGGCAGACTCCTGAACAGTGCTGTGGAAACTCAACTGCCTTCGTCACTGCCCAGATTCATAAAAACTGGTTTCGAACGAGTTTCACTTAAATTAACTGTTGGATGCTTATGTCTCAAATGTCTGTTTCAGCAAGACGTTGAACTAATTTTAAAGGACAACACTGCCGAGCACAAGTTACTTTTAATCTTCTCAGGATTCATCTTCATAAAATAATCTCACACCGGACTTCGTAACGCCATAGCTGAAGACAGAAGAACCAACGCGAACAGAACTGGAGGTGGGATCAAACTGCAGTAACACATTCCGTTTGTATGGATAATATACCCGTCCTACTAATTTCCATACACACAAAAGGAATCATCATGGAGAATAGGCACATTGATTATAGACTCATAAATAACGCCACGTAATTCAAATAAATAACGAAGTATAAGATAAAAAATTTTGTCCCCCAAGGTGTTTCGAACCATACTTTCCAGTCCTTCCCGTTCACCGTTACACCATCAATGATCCGTCAATCAAATTGCTTGTAAGTATACTACATCCAATTTATGTATATGTCTAAAAACTGCCCTATACACCCTTGTTTTTATTCAAAACGTTGCAGGTTTACTTCCGTTTTTTAACGTGATTACTGTACATGAACAGAGAAGCCTATGTTATAAGAGATGTGTAATTTAACTGAATGTTTTTCACACTGTTATTATTCTGAATGCGAATAGTTAGCGTTAGTTTATTGATTGTTAGTGTTTATAAAGCAGATATTACACGATTTCGGAATAGGACAGTCAATTACAAACGAAGCTTTATTTTCGTAAATCTTAAGCTTCATGCTGTTGTGTGCCAAAAAGTTTTCGACACTCTTGAGTGTGTTTTATGAAGTGGAATGTTAAACGTGTTTCAGTATCTGCGCCTTGCCCGAATCTCGGCCGAGACAGAGCGGAATGAAACATGATTGTTCGATACAATTAGTCCGTTCCAAGCACAAGTGGACTGAAACAGCGTTATTTTGAAACAACGAAACAGTTCCTGTTTCTGGCTCGAGATCGAATCTGGTTCTGCTATCCGAGCCAGAGCGGAACGAAACACCACTATTTCGAAACAGTGAAACATAGCCGTTTCGAAACACTGAAACAGTTCCACGTATCGATACACTGTATCGAAACGGAGAAACAGTGGCCAAGTCTAGCTCCAATGCATTCGAGATTTCTACGAGCCACGATTTGCAGGCAGCACTCATCAGCTGTTGTTGTCGACCGAAGGCGAACACTTCGAGGCGCAATTTCGTTTTGTGCCTCACGATAGTGGTGTAATGTTCCAATGACGCTGTTGTGGTGTGCGCTAAGTCAGTGGGCAATCTCACACGATGACAAGTGAAATGTGGCAATTTGCGCACAAATGTTAAAAATGATCCTTCGAGGAGAGACGCTGGCAACCTGAGCAGATGTGATGTTTATAACGGGGGACGCAGCTAGCTCTACCCGGCATCACAACCACAGGTGGAAACACAAGCGGCCAAAGACACTGCTAGCTAGGGCATAACCACCTATGGTAAACTAACATACGCAAACAGCGACAAACGCCGGTAAGCCCCTGCATATCAGCAACACTGACTGGCAACTACCAGCTGCTATTAGAGCCAACCAACAGGCCACAGCAGGGACACCGACGAGCTCGCCCACAGACGCACGAACAATCTGCCAACACTCCCTCACACTGTGCCTCCGGTATATGACCTATCGGACACAAGACCGATAACAAACCTAACTGTTGCAGGTTGCAGGACGCTGAACGAGGACTCTGTACCAGCACCCAGCGCCAGCCGCCGAGCAGCACAAACGCACAACGTCAAGGTATCGACATGCATGATACCCACTACTAACAAAGCCTATCCTTACACAACCTATCGCAGGCAGCAAGACAACCGCTACTGCTCTTGCCGCCCGACCTAACTTTCGCAGAGGTTTTTTTTTCCCTTGGCTCTTGCTTTGGCACTTTTTTTCCTCTGCCCTTCAAACCGCTACCCTTCGTCAGATTTCGACCAATCTATCTCCAGATGAGCGCGTATTAATGGTTAATCCTAACCAGACGTACGCAGACATCGCAGTACCCACATCCTGCGACACCTCACTTTAGTGAATACTAACCCTTATGCAGAGATGGCAGTAGACCTTTTGTGTTGGCCATCATGCCGGTGTGGGCGTGGAGGGGCTCCACCTCTATTAAAAAAATAGCCCTACCCGGGATCGCTCGCGCGAGAGAAAAAAATCTAGTATTCTTGATTTTACTGAAATATTACAACATATTTTAAAGATATTGAAATGTTGATCTAGGAATGCCTTCTCTACCTTCACACAAACCAGGAACTAGACAGAATGGCAGCAGGTTATTTGCAGAGTGCTTGAGACTGCCCACAGACAGATTTCGAAGAATTATCTGCTTGCCTTGGTGCTTTATGTCTCGCCGGAATGAAAAAGCGATAGCACCTCAATACTGAAGAACTACGAATCACTGATGGAACTGCACGAGATTTTGTTTACTGCATCAATGAGGAGACGAAGATCTCATACTCTTCTGGAAGCTTTACGGTTTGATGACAAGTCTACGAGGGCGCAGAGGAAGGAAACAGATAACCTGACACCGATTAGGGAAATATTCGATGGGTTTGTCAACGTCTGCAAAAAGAGTTACAGTGCAGGAGCATTGACAACAGTAGACGAGATGCCCGAAGCTTTCCGTTAACGTTGCAAATTCAGGCAGTATATTCCAAATAAGCCAGCAAGATACGGAATAAAAGTATATGCACTCTGTGATCCTAGAACTTTTTACACCCTGAATGTGGAAATATATGCAGGCAAACAGCCTGTTGGTCCATATCAAGTACTTAATGATGCAAGAAATATGGTGTTATGAGTAATTCGAATCACTGAAACCACAGGCAGGAACATGACGATGGACAATTATTTTACATCTGTCCCAGTCGCTAACGAACTGTACACTAACCATCGACTCACAATAGATAATAAGAGAAAAATTCCACCGGCGCTACTGTCTGCAAAGGGTGGGTCAATAAACAGCAGCGTTTTCGCCTTTGGAAAGAAACCAGGTTACAATTGTCTCCTTTGCTCGTATGTTCCGAACAAGAGACAGAAAAAGATTGTACTAATGATATCTACCATGGACAGAGACGATAATACAGATGCGGACAGTGGCGAATCAAGTAAACCTGAAGGGATTACATTCTACAATCTTACAAAAGGTGGCGTAGATATTGTCGACCGTCCGAAATTGGAATATTCTGTTTCAAAAATAAGCTGTTTTTCACCTTGCTGGACATCGGTGCGATAAATGGTGAAGTAATATACAAGATGAATACGAGTGACTTAATGCCAAGGAGATGATTTCTAAAAGAACTGAGTATGGTACTTACAAAAGAACATATGATCAAACGTATGCAAGTTACTAGCATATCACACCACTTGAAGGAGTAAATAAAAGGCGTTGAAGGTATCCACAACCTACCAACAGCAGAAGAAGCAAGTGAATCAAGAGGAAATACAAGATGTCACAGATATACGCACCATAGCTGCCATCTTTGTTCCAGTTCCATTCGTATGTTCTTACTTGCCATGACTTGTTCATCACAAGTAGCTGGAATTAACTCAGATTAGTAAAACGGGTGTGATGGTAACCTTGGATGTTCACTTACAGTCATTGTTTCGAAGTGCTGTTAGGAGAAGTGTTGTGATGTAATGATAAACTGTGTGTAACCATTGCGTATCGAATTTTTAAACTAAAGCGAGATATATGTTTCATTTAGTGTTTATACATAATTATAATGTTTTGGTAATAATAAAGAAGTAATTTACTTGCTAATTGTATCTCGGTATGGAACCAACAGCCAAAAAACATAAACATATCTTTGATAGAAAAAATCTAACACGGGAGTTATCGCGCGACAACAATAGGCGCGAGCGATCGCGGGTTAAAATGCATTGGGAGCGAAGGATTACTTTTACCTGTGCTAAGAGGTGGCTGTCCAGAACGATTTGCTGTAACCAAAAGGCTATGGAGAATTACCTTACGCACTGGCATGATTGTCAAAAGGAGTGTGACTGAAGTGTAATTTTAAAGTTTGTTTGACACTACAATAGTAAAGCCAAGTCACAGTATATAAAACATTTTTCTTTAAAAAGAAAGGGTTGCGTTACCGGTTTCAACGAACTACGTCGTCATTTTCAAATGTAAAAACACCAATTGGAGAATATTTAAAGGGAATTATGACCATACGCCTGACAAAAATTACGGGACATAATGACACCAGGCAACTGAGTCAAAATGGTGGCACAACCAAGTAACTACAAAGAGCTTTCAAAATGTTTTGCACAGTCGTCTCTCATTTTTTTTATTTTTTTTTTGCAGGACGAGAACGAAATTTTTTGTGAACGTACTTGGAACATTTAGCTATAAGTTGGTATATAAAAGTACACTCCTGGAAATGGAAAAAAGATCACATTGACACCGGTGTGTCAGACCCACCATACTTGCTCCGGACACTGCGAGAGGGCTGTACAAGCAATGATCACACGCACGGCACAGCGGACACACCAGGAACCGCGGTGTTGGCCGTCGAATGGCGCTAGCTGCGCAGCATTTGTGCACCGCCGCCGTCAGTGTCAGCCAGTTTGCCGTGGCATACGGAGCTCCATCGCAGTCTTTAACACTGGTAGCATGCCGCGACAGCGTGGGCGTGAACCGTATGTGCAGTTGACGGACTTTGAGCGAGGGCGTATAGTGGGCATGCGGGAGGCCGGGTGGACGTACCGCCGAATTGCTCAACACGTGGGGCGTGAGGTCTCCACAGTACATCGATGTTGTCGCCAGTGGTCGGCGGAAGGTGCACGTGCCCGTCGACCTGGGACCGGACCGCAGCGACGCACGGATGCACGCCAAGACCGTAGGATCCAACGCAGTGCCGTAGGGGACCGCACCGCCACTTCCCAGCAAATTAGGGACACTGTTGCTCCTGGGGTATCGGCGAGGACCATTCGCAACCGTCTCCATGAAGCTGGGCTACGGTCCCGCACACCGTTAGGCCGTCTTCCGCTCACGCCCCAACATCGTGCAGCCCGCCTCCAGTGGTGTCGCGACAGGCGTGAATGGAGGGACGAATGGAGACGTGTTGTCTTCAGCGATGAGAGTCGCTTCTGCCTTGGTGCCAATGATGGTCGTATGCGTGTTTGGCGCCGTGCAGGTGAGCGCCACAATCACGACTGCATACGACCGAAGCACACAGGGCCAACACCCGGCATCATGGTGTGGGGAGCGATCTCCTACACTGGCCGTACACCACTGGTGATCGTCGAGGGGACACTGAATAGTGCACGGTACATCCAAACTGTCATCGAACCCATCGTTCTACCATTCCTAGACCGGCAAGGGAACTTGCTGTTCCAACAGGACAATGCAAGTCCGCATGTATCCCGTGCCACCCAACGTGCTCTAGAAGGTGTAAGTCAACTACCCTGGCCAGCAAGATCTCCGGATCTGTCCCCCATTGAGCATGTTTGGGACTGGATGAAGCGTCGTCTCACGCGGTCTGCACGTCCAGCACGAACGCTGGTCCAACTGAGGCGCCAGGTGGAAATGGCATGGCAAGCCGTTCCACAGGACTACATCCAGCATCTCTACGATCGTCTCCATGGGAGAATAGCAGCTTGCATTGCTGCGAAAGGTGGATATACACTGTACTAGTGCCGACATTGTGCATGCTCTGTTGCCTGTGTCTATGTGCCTGTGGTTCTGTCAGTGTGATCATGTGATGTATCTGACCCCAGGAATGTGTCAATAAAGCTTCCCCTTCCTGGGACAATGAATTCACGGTGTTCTTATTTCAATTTCCAGGAGTGTATTTTCTTTTATTTACAGGCGAGCCATAATGAACCGTGAAGTAGGTGTAAGATTGCGACAACGGCCGGTGATGGATTTCCTCATCAAGACGTCATTACCCAGGACGAAACATGGTTGTTTTTGTTCGAACCTGAGAGCAAAACCGAATCCATGGAGTGGCGTCATCCGGGTTCCCCTCGGAAGAAGAAACCAAGACTTTCACGAACAGCAGGCCGAAAGGTGACGGCCTCCTTCTTCTGGGATCCGTGTGACGTCATTTTCATTGAATTTTTAGAACCTGGCTCCACAATTAACCGGGACCTTTACTGTTTGTCGTTGGGCAAGCTGCGACGTGCCACAGACCACAGCATCAGGATCAGCTCATCAGACTACACCATGACAATGCCAAACCCCGTACAGCCCTTATGACGCAGGAGAAAATGAGGAAAATGGGTTGGAAAATTGTTCCTCTTGCTCCCTACAGTCCGGACTTGGCTCCGTCTAATTTTTATCTCTTCGGTCGTCTGAAGGTCCACCTGCGCGGTAAAACATTTGATAGTGAGAAAGACCTTATTTCCTTTGTCAAGCGATGCTGTAAAAGTCAATCCCCAGAATTTTACCATTGTGCATTTACATCATGGAAAGAAGGTTTGGCCAGATGCGTCACAGCTCATGGAGGCTACATTGAGTAGGTTCAATGTATAGTTAAATGTCCAAGTATGTTCACAACAAATTTCATTCTCCTCCTGCAAAAAATAAAAAAGTTAGAGACGACTGTGCAAAGCTTTTTGAACGCCCTTTGTACAAGATGTACCTATGCTTACCCAAATGTTCATTCCATGTCACGTAGTTTTTATCTATTCCACATTAGAACATCTTGTGCTAGATTTGAGGGGCGAGCCGGTCCCAGATAGAATCCGTCCAGTGAGTCAACGACGATAGTGAGTGTGGTAGCCAGCTTGGATGTGGTTTTTACGCGGTTTCCCACATCCGGCTAGGTGAATACTGGGCTGGTACACAAATTCCTCCACAGTTATATGATTCGCGAGCATTTCGGAAAATGTCCTAACGCTTTGACATGGGATGCAGACAGCTGGAACAGAAAAATTCAATACCAGGAGGGAGGTGTGGTAAAGGAAGGGCATCGAGCCATTCTCTACCACTAGCATTGCCAAGTCCGGATTGACATGTCAACACCTCGAAGGCATGGGTAAGGCAAGAAATCAGAAGGAGGACCCACTTTGGGAAGAAGTGATAAGTTCACTTCTTGCAACCTGTAGTCATAAAACAGAACATGTCTTTAAATTTTATTTCAGCATTATGATCCTCCCAATTGTCTGTGGCAAGAAGCAATTTCTTTCTTTGGTCCACTTAGATGTTACTGCCGAAAAATTTCTTTTAACATTCGCATTGTGTCTTACAATAGAAAACCAGAAGAACAGGCAAATTCTCGACAGTTGAAACACGTATGTAACATAGCAGCGATGGCGAGGCATTGTAGCATCTGTGACCAGAGAGTTTGCGCTTGACCGCGCGAGTGTTGCGAGCGGTTCTCAGTACTCTGTCGTCAGTCGTTGCGAGTCTGTAGCTCTGTGTAGTCGTGCAGTGCAGTACGCTAGTAGTCGTCATGCAGAGCGGTCGGTCAGTAGTAGCAGCCCAGTGCGGTTGTGTGATGTAGGCGGTCGGCAACACTGGTCAAGATGGTGAATGAGGTATACTATTAATTAATATAATTATTAGATAATGTAAAAATCTATTTACTGTAATTATTCTCCAAGTCCCCCAATAATAATTTTTATTTCAAAAGCATTTTTTCAAAAATTTAATTTTTTATTGAACTAAAGATTTCGTTGCACTTCCCATTTCATTCCACTTCTTTTGAAGAAAAATTTCACTAAAATCACAAAAAAAAAGAATATTATTATTATTTGCAATGCAATTCCTCCAAGCGGTGCGCAACAACAAGAGCATAAATTTGACATCCAGTTATTCTGAGGTAAGACTTTAATTCTGATTGTTTTACACAGGGCCAAAGACCGATATTTCGGTGTAATTGAATTTTCTTATCACTGAATGGACTTTAATTTTTGTGAAGAATTTATATTTGAGTCAGATTGCGAATTTCACATTTTTGTTGCCATTGTCAGTACATTTCATTGTGGGCAGGTTACGCATAGCGCAATGTCCATTAGTATTCTTAAATAATATTGTCATTCATGTAAATTTTTGTGGGGAGGTTACACTCGGCTCCCATTTCTACTAAGTATTGTTTTTTATTCTTTTAAATTTCGGTGGGGAGGTTACACTTGGCGACACCCAGTCCAGGATCGTATTTCGTTGAGAGTCTTTTGAGCGACAGTCAGATATCTGCTCTTATTTGCTTAGATATAATTAGGATTTGGCGCAACGCTTTTATTAATCTTGTGACTTTCTTTCTACAGGTCAACGGCAATTCGTTGCTCTATTGTATTTGTGTGTTGCTTTTGCATTTGTGCTTATTGTTTTGTGAATAATTGTGACTGTTGTTAAAATGCCGCGAAAGACTGTGAATAGTGTATCGCGAGGTATTATGAACGAAATAAGCGAATTAAATAACTTCACCAATAATACTAGTGACACGCAGTGTAATCATGACAATCCTGCGTCCACTAACAATCAGTGCATTCCAACCACTAATGATGACTTTCACCCTGATAATGAACAAACGAACTCAATTGTCTAGTCTGTTAATTTGACGACAATTGATGACGCAGAACGCTCTATAGTAATGAGCGCTGCCGAACCTAACACACCCGGTTTGAAAAATTCTCGTGAAAGTGGTCAGTGTACCGAAAATACGACGGACTCGAGTGATAAACCTTTCTGTAAATTACAGAATGACCATATGGTCACGCAAAACAAGACAATTTCAGATCCACCATTAAATAGCACGGAGAATAGAAATGCTAATTTTGTGTCGGATCCACTTAAGGAATTGTTGCTACAAATTCTTGAATCAAACAAACAACAGAGTGAGAAAATGGACAACAATTTCAAACAACTTAGGGAACAGTACAAACAGCGGAATGAAATGATGAATAATTATTTCAAACAACTAAATGAAAGTGTCGACAACCATTACAAACAACTTAGCGAAACAATTAATGAAAGTTTCAAACTGACGAACGAAAAACAAGATAACCTTAACGAACGGAGCAGACAAGTTAGTGAAGAGAATACAGCTATTACCGTGCAATGCCAGGACATTAAAGAACAATTACGTGAGGATACTGAGGCTTGTGCTAAAAACAGTAATAAAGAAGTTGGCACTGTTGCACAAGAATTAAATAGCACACGTGTAGGCACAACAGAACCACATAAAGACGAAGTTATTGCAGTCACTGAACAATGTTCAGCAAACGCAACAGTGATACACGAAATTAATGCAGTCACTGAAGAATGCCCTAAAAACGAAGTACAGATTCGCGACGAAATCAATTTAGAGTCAGTGGAAGTTTCACACACTCCGAATACGGAAGATGACGAGAAATTTGCACGACAGATCAACCAAATTGACGAAAGTGTTACAGTAACAGAGTTGAAAACTATTTCAGTCACCAATACGTCACAGAATCCGCCACTTTGCGAGCATTTGTCAGAGTCACGCAGCGCGTATCATGTGAGCAATTTACAGAGACTACGCGAATTAAAATCTGAAAAGCTACGCAACTTGAAATCCGAAATGACACAGACAAACAGATTCACACACAAACCCGAACGTGTTTTCAAATTCAATGACGAGAATGTAGATTACGAGCAAATTTTATCCGCCAGAAAATGTAAAGAATTTAATAATGACAGCGTACAGGTACACGCTTTGCACTGTATACGACAATTTATTTTTGTACCTTCACCGCTATTACCTGTAACGGAGAAACTAGCTTTGAACCTGAGGCGACAATTTGCTATGGTATTTTCATCAGCATTACCTATTATGCAGAAACTGGAATTAACATGGATACAACTATTTACTTTTGGAATTTTACTGCTATTGCGTGCAACGCAAAAGCTAAAATTTATTTGCAGTGCGTAATTGACCTCAGGGGATTCATTACGCTTTAATGAATATGTGCCGTAGCGAGCATAGGGCCCCGAGCTGTAGTAGTGCTATTTCATCTTTAGTTTTCTGCACTGCTGCCTTTTCTTCTACTATCCTTTATATCTATCAAAACAGCTCTTTAACTATTGCTCTACCTAGGATTAAGAATATGTAATGAAAACCGGATATGACAAATCTTTACCGAATGTGACAATTTTATTAAGCACTCCAGAATTACCGCCGTGATTTTAATAACAGATAAAATCGTAATCATCAGTATGTATAAAATTAACAGCAAGCGCATTTTTGGTAACAATAGACCTTTACACCACAATAGCATGAAAGTCAGCCGCTTGGCGTACCTAACCAACAATGCAGTCTACAAGGTCAACCAGGCTTTAATGTTTCGCCGCGTGCACGTGTAGTACCAGATCCAACAAATAGTAACGCACAGCAGAAAGGAAATAACTACGTATAGAAAACACAGTATTTGAATTCCTATCGCAATGCGCCGTATAAAAATTACTATCATGACAGACGTAAAAAAAAATGATGAGCACAATTTTCAGCGTACATTTAATAACAGTCGATCTTATGAGCAGCAACAACATCAGCAACAACAAATAATCATGAATTACCCAGACAATAGGTGTCATCGATAGCGTAATACGTCAGTAAGAAATAAGAGAACAGTTCATATAGTGGATATGCCACAGCATCCTCCCGTAAATAACAGGACGTACGATAGATTTTAACCAGATACAGCACAGATTGCACATTACAGTAACGCAAACATTACTTTTGACACGCAGAATTTTGTTCACGAGAATGTTATTTGAAACATGCTTTGTTGAATGCACCACTATTATCGCACCCAGATCTTACTAGAAATTTTTCCATTGCCACCGACAGTTCTAACACCGCTTTAGGCGTACATATTTTCCAGGAAATTGAAGAAGATGGTTCAACAGTTATTAAAAACATCGCATTTGCAAGCCGCATTCTGTCACCTGCTGAACGAAATTATTCCGTTACAGAATTGGAAATATTATGTGTTGTATGGGCTTTTACGAGATTTCGGCACTTTCTTTATGGCAGACATACCACCGTTTACACAGACCACAGAGCGATACAATTTTTACTCTCGGCTAAATTTACTCACGACAGGTTAAGTAGATGGAAACTTTATTTACAGGAATTTAATTTTACGATTGTTCACATTCCCGGCACACAAAATGTTATAGCGGACGCACTGTCGCGTTCTCTCGGCAACAATCAGCAAGACGTAGCAACCAACTTCTGCAAAACAAATTTCAGTGTCATGTACATTCAGCAAGTTGCATTTGAAAACTTTATTTCATCGTCATTACAGGACATAGCAAAGGAGCAAAATACAGACAATGTGTGGAAAGAAATTAAACACCTTTGGCTAGATATGAAAAATGTTACGATTAGGAACCACTACACTGTACGCAATGACGTTCTGTTTCGCCGCTCTCATCCTGACAGCAACAATTGGTTATTATGCATTCCTGACGAACTGGTCAACAAATTAATTTGGTACACTCATTTAAGCTACGCACATTACGGAGCACGAAAATGTTTTCTTATACTGAGACAGAACTGTTATTTTACTAACATGGAAAAACGTATACGACGAGTTTTAGCGTCTTGTAAAATTTGCCAGAAAGCTAAATCAGACACCACTTCACATATTCCTCCTTTATATCCCATTATACCTGTTAAATTAAGACATATGGCTGCAGTAGACATTTTTGGTCCGATTCCGAGAACTAACAGAGGTTTTTGCTACATTTTTGTCGCTGTTGAGCTCACTTCAAAATTTGTTACTTTCACTCCATTACGCAAAGCTACTGCTAAAACTGTTTCAAATGCATTTGTAAAACATTTTCTATCTCATGTAGGGCATGTAATGAAAGTAATTTCTGATAATGGATCACAATTTCGTAGTAGCGTATGGACACGCATGTTACGAGCCAGAAACATTTCTCCGATTTATATATCCAAGTACCATGCTTCTTCGAACCCCTGTGAAAGATTAATGAAAGAAATTGGTAAGCTGTGCCGAATATACTGCCACAAAAGACATATTGATTGGGACACTCACATATTCTCATTCCAAGATGTAATTAATTCCATTCCAAATGAATCCACTATGCTATCTCCGTCTGTTATACTGAAAAATGCTGAACCACCTAACAAAATTAAAGAATTAATAACATTTCCTACATCTCGTCGATTACGACACCACGAAATAATTGACATTGCGCTGAAGAACATCAAACGTGCCGCAGAGCGCCGGAGAAGACAGCAAAAACAGGTTTGTACACGCCGCGACTTTCACGTTGGACAGAAGATACTAGTACGTACACACTATTTATCCAGCAAATTAAAAGGTAAGTGCAGTAAATTTGAACTTCTATACGCAGGTCCATATCGGATTCGCAGCATCCCTCACCCCAATGTTGTACACGTCGAAACTTTGAGAACCAGAAAATCGAAAGGCAATCACCATATCTCAAACATTAAACCGTTTATTGAGTGAAACCACTGTATGATTCAACACACTATGATGCCATTTACTAATGCAATTATTTCACCTGACTAATTACTGATGATTATCGTATTTTTTCTTGGCAAGTGCCCGGCAAGGTAAGGTTAGCAGGTCGCTTTTCTTGTCGTTACACATCAGACCGTGCACATTTTCCACTTTTTTGTGTATATGATTGTACTCCAGTTTTGTTTGTATGTATTGTGAAATAGTTAAGATATAACACACACCAGTCGACTTTGACATTTTTTTTGCCTTATGACATCTCAACATCGTGACTGTTTTACATTTTTTTTGCTACTGCATTGTATTATTCTGTGTACATTTTTGCATCTGAACACTGTCAATGTCTTTGACATATTACGTTTTCTGTCATGTTATGCTGTATGGTTAATTATGTTTCCATAAACCAGTCATTATTTAATGGGTATATGATTTAAATGTAAGACATTAATCTTTGTTCATCAATTTCAGAAAAAAATGATGCGTGTAAGAAATAAATTCAACAGAAATGGGAATTTCACCTACGGAATAAACGAAAGAAGATGCAATAACTTTATGAGGAAGAGTAAATGGATCAGGATTGGCAGGCATTAACAAGAATATACTATACTCATCACAGAATAGCAGTCTTAACTAATTTTTTCTTTCAGAATACAAGGTGATTGATGCAGGCTGTCAGAGAGAACTACACATCTTAGTTTTAGTGATGAAATATGCTAGAGATAAGGAATAGTTGTATAATGAGTAATGAAGTGATTTTTTGCAGATGATAATGAATACTGATGAATAATGATGAAGGATATGGTATTATGAATAATGAAGTTTTTCTTTATAGGTGATGATAATAATGAATTTATGATAATGTGGATAATGAAGTGATTGATAATGAAGTTTTTTTCTTTACAGATGAGGATAATGTTGAAGTTATGTATTTATGCTATGTAGTTATTTAAGTTTTTGTTGCAGTTTGCTTTGACAGCAGGTGTTACATTGCATAGTAGGATGACAGAAAGTTTTGGAAAGGACAGCTATGGAACACAATTTATACACATTTCACTACCTGTTAATTCGAAGTTCACTACTTTTCAGCATAGTGTGCGTTTCTTCTTTCAGGTCAATAATCCGTTTTTGTATTTTTTCCAGGAGAAGCTTTTCATGATACTTACTAAACCTGTTACTTATTATACCTGTTCTAGTACTTGCATTTTTATATTTTTTACCCATTTGTGTCTATCGTTTATAAATGTGATCACATATACTGCCTTGTTACATAACCTTGGTACAGCTGACTCATGACGAATGACGTTACCTATCCTCATTTGCTGCAATAGGTCAAAAGCAAATAGTGTTATGTTTCAGCAATTAATTATCGATCCCAACGCAATGCATTGCTACCAAAAAAAATGTATTACCAGTCCCACATAATGTCACTAGTTTATGATAATTCTGAATAATACTGATTAGCTCTGAATAGTATGTCACTTCAGTAATGACTTCTTAATGAAAAAAAAAAAAAAAAAAAGGTATTACCAGTCCCAAATAGTGACACCAGTTTGAGACAATTCTGAATAATACTGATTAGCTCTGAATAGTACGTCACTTGAGTAATGACTTCTTAATGAGACAAAAAAAAAGTATATATTTAAGATAATGCTCTGTCACTAGCTAATAACTGACACTGTTTATTGTAATGATACTACTTATAATGCCTGTGATTATTAATGATTTGACTGTAATTAACTGATTTTAATAATGACTTTGTAATGATCTGAATACTACTGAAGGAGAAACACTGTTTATTGTAATGAGACTACTTATAATGCCCATGATTATTAATGCTATGACTAATTAGCTGATTTTTAATAATGACTTCGTAATGATCTGACTGAATGAGGAACAATGTTTTATTGTAATGAGACTACTTATAATGCCCATGATTATTAATGCTTTGATTGTAACTAGCTGATTTTTAATAATGACTTTGTAATGATCGGAATATTACTGAATGAGGAACACTCTTTATTGTAATGAGTACTTGTAATGCCCATGATTATTAATGCTATGACTGTAATTAACTGATTTTTAATAATGACTTCGTAATAATCTGAATAATACTGAATGATGATTCTATTCAATACTTGCTGGCCACTGAGTGCCAATAATTAATGTCACTCCACGAATTGTTATTAATTATGCCATTGATTAGCTCTTGTTTCCAATGTTGATACTTTGTAACCAGAAAGGAATGTGACTGTTTAATAATGCTTTGTAATTAGGAGAAGACTAATGATTATTATTGGAATGACAAATGATTAATTAACGACCAATGATTAATTAACTGTAATTAGACAAATGATTAATTAACGACAAATGATTAATTAACTGTAATTAGGAAAAGGCTAATGATTATTATTGGAACGACAAATGATTAATTAACTGTAATTAGGAAAAGGCTAATGATTATTATTGGAATGACAAATGATTAATTAACTGTAATTAGGAGAAGGTTAATGATTCTTAATTATACTCTGTAACTGAAAAGAATGCGATTATTTCATAATACTTTGTAACCAGGAAAAGAAGGCTACTGATTCTATGTAAAACAATTAATGAACATTTTTCTGTAATACTGCATACTTGGTACAGAAATGTTCAATAACTGGGCTATGAATGCCGCAAACTACTAATGAAGACTGTAATTGTCAATGGTATGTGACATAATGTCCTTCACCTCATGAGCTAACTACCCTGAATTATTGCAATGTCCATTTGTCCTGTTTATCCTAGTGATCATGGAGCACTATATTTGGTTTTGCACTAATTCTACGTTGGTGTGCCTTGTAAGAGCGTGGTGTTGACACGACATGCTGTCCACCACCGTGAGCAATGAAGACATTATTATGGTCCCACTGTTTGGTGTACGTAATGTACTGCCAAAATGAAAACATGGAACATTACTACGACAGTTCAGTGTCTTGGCTACACTGATAAATTCTGATGGGAAAAGAACTTCAAGTTGTGTCACTTGGTGTTGTACTTCTGTGGAAAGATATGGACTTTCAGAACAGCTGTGTGCAATCTAAAGTGCTACAACCATGATGCAATCCTTCCCTTTCCTATCCTGATTCTTGTCACATAAAGAAAAAAATTTTTTGGTAACATCATTTATGTTCATAGGTTATACATTTTTCGATTCGCTGAACTCCAATGCGAGTACACTTATGTCACTTGTCATCATGATATTTTTTCTTACCAGTCTGTTTATTTGTTCTGAATATGCTAAAGAATTTTTTCAGTGCCTGTGCACTTTGTTATCTGTCAAATAATTTGTATATGCATTTTTTCTGATTTGCTACTATGTTTTGTACTCACATTTTGTCTTTGTCTGATATATTTTGTACTTAGTGCGTGTGCTCAACGTTTAAATATTCTGTAAGTTGAAGAATTTTGTTAATTAAAGAAAAATTTTGCCGCGCTTGGCAAGTCCAAATGACTCACCATCGCTGCCAAATTTTTGCCCCCCCAGTGGAGGGTTATGAAACACGTATGTAACATAGCAGCGATGGCGAGGCATTGTAGCATCTGTGACCAGAGAGTTTGCGCTTGACCGCGCGAGTGTTGCGAGCGGTTCTCAGTACTCTGTCGTCAGTCGTTGCGAGTCTGTAGCTCTGTGTAGTCGTGCAGTGCAGTACGCTAGTAGTCGTCATGCAGAGCGGTCGGTCAGTAGTAGCAGCCCAGTGCGGTTGTGTGATGTAGGCGGTCGGCAACACTGGTCAAGATGGTGAATGAGGTATACTATTAATTAATATAATTATTAGATAATATAAAAATATATTTACTGTAATTATTCTCCAACAAGTCCCCCAATAATAATTTTTATTTCAAAAGCATTTTTTCAAAAATTTAATTTTTTATTGAACTAAAGATTTCGTTGCACTTCCCATTTCATTCCACTTCTTTTGAAGAAAAATTTCACTAAAATCACAAAAAAAAAGAATATTATTATTATTTGCAATGCAATTCCTCCAAGCGGTGCGCAACAACAAGAGCATAAATTTGACATCCAGTTATTCTGAGGTAAGACTTTAATTCTGATTGTTTTACACAGGGCCAAAGACCGATATTTCGGTTTAATTGAATTTTCTTATCACTGAATGGACTTTAATTTTTGTGAAGAATTTATATTTGAGTCAGATTGCGAATTTCACATTTTTGTTGCCATTGTCAGTACATTTCATTGTGGGCAGGTTACGCATAGCGCAATGTCCATTAGTATTCTTAAATAATATTGTCATTCATGTAAATTTTTGTGGGGAGGTTACACTCGGCTCCCATTTCTACTAAGTATTGTTTTTTATTCTTTTAAATTTCGGTGGGGAGGTTACACAGTTCTGAGGAAGTTTCGGCATATGCAGACTTTTTGCACTTGAAAAAATTTTCACCATTTCTTTATCTAACCATATGCATGTTAAACTGAACTTATTTGTCATCGATAAAATAGTCAGAGACATATATTTGGAACAGTACACAGATTACACTATACTAATAAAAAACCTAACAAAACATGTTAAATATTAAAATTACATAGAGCAAAATTCTAGATCATTTACTCGATTTAAAAATGCCGACGAGTCCTCCTTTTGCTAGATGGATGGTAACTGTATGTTAGCATCACACTGTGGCATCCAAAAAACAGCATCATCTTGCTAGGTTATAAGTTTCGTCTCTGCCTTTTGTGACACTGATAATCCACGTGTTACAACCACTCGCTTTGCTCCTTTTTGTGGAGGCCATGGTGATAACACCAATGTCCTACTTCTCCCTCGCTATTAGGGAAGATGCCCAGCTCAGTTGTACCATTTTTCTGGTAAAAGTCGTATTTAACAGCTGGTACTTACACTTACAAGAGCTGGATTTGCCATTTTGTTGTAGTGCAAAGTATTTAAAATGAGTTACAGTACACTGAAGAGCCAAAGAAACTAGTCATGCATATTCGAACACAGGCAAAATACGGCGCTGCGGTCGGAAACGCCTATGTAAGACAAGTGTCTGGCGCAGTTGTTAGATCGGTTAATGCCGCTACAATGGTATGTATCAAGATTTAAGTGAGTGTGAACGTGGTGTTATGGTCGGTGCACGGCGATGGGGGTCAGCCTGTGTGGCCGAGCGGTTCTAGGCACTTCAGTCTGGAACCGCGCGATCGCTACGGTCGCAGGATCGAATCCTGCCTCGGGCATGGATGTGTGTGTCATGTCCTTAGGTTAGTTAGGTTTAAGTAGTTCTAAGTTCTAGGGGAGTGATGACCTCAGATGTTAAGTCCCATAGTGCTCAGAGCCAATTGAACCATATGAATCACGGCGATGGGACACAGCATCCACCGCGCGGGATTAGCCGAGCGGTCACAGGCGCTGCAGCCACGTACTGTGCGGCTGATCCCGGCGGAGGTTCGAGTCCTCCCTCGGGCATGGGTGTGTGTTTGTCCTTAGGATAATTTAGGTTAAGTAGTGTGTAAGCTTAGGGCCTGATGACCTTAGCAGTTAACTCCCATAAGATTTCACACACATTTTTAAAAAAATGAAAATGAATGAAATGAAAACACAGCATCTCCGAGATAGCGATGAAGTGGGGATTTTCCCGTACGACCATTTTGCCAGTGTCTGTGAATATCAGTAATCCGGTAAAACATCAAATCTCAGACATCGCCGCGGCCGGAAAAGGATCCTGCAAGAACGGGAACGATGACGACTGAAGAGAAACGTTCAGTGTGGCAGAAGTGCAACCCTTCCGTAAATTGCTGCAGATTTCAGTACTGGGCCATCAACAAGTGTCAGTGTGCGAACCATTCAACGAAACATCATCGATATGGGCTTTCGGAGCATAAGGCCCACTCGTGTGACTGCACAGCACAAAGCTTTACTCCTCTGCTGGGCACGTCAACACCGACATTGGACTGTTGACGACTGGAAGCATGTTGCCTCGTCGAACGAGTCTCGTTTCAAATTGCGGAGAGGGGATGGACGCGTACGGGTATGGAGACAACCTTCTGAATCCACCGACCCAGCGTGTCAGCAGGGGAATGTTCAAGCTGGTGGAGTCTCTGAACGGTGTGGAGCGTGTGCAGTTGGAGTGATATGGGATCCCTGATACGTCTAGATACGACTCTGACAGGTGGCACGTACCTAAGTATTCTGTCTGATCTCCTGCATCCATTCTTATCCATTGTGGATTCCGACGGACTTGGGCAATTCCATACGAGACCCCACACGTCCAGAATTGCTACAGAGTGGCTGCTGGACCACTCTTCTGAGTCTAAACACTTGGCTAGTCACCAAACTCTCCAGACATGAATTGAGCATATCTGGGATGCCTTGCAACGTGCTGTTCAGAAGAGATCTCCATCCCCTCGTACTCTTACGGATTTATGGACAGCCCCGCAGGATTCGTGGTGTTAGTTCCCTCTAGCACTACTTCAGACTTTAGTCGAGTCCATGCCACGTCGTGTTGCGCCACTTCTGTGTGCTCGCGGGGGCCGTACACGATATTAAGCAGGTGTACCTGTTTCTTTGGCTCTTTCGTGTATAAGGTGCAAATCACACAGTTTCAGCAATTTAAGTTTTGAAATGTGATAGGTCCTGCCAGCATGCTCGAGCTGGCTCACGCTATGGCGTCACGTGTCACATGGTGAATTGAGCAGAGGAACAACACGCGGACTTCAGTGCTGTGTCAGGCGTTACGCCTGTCTCACATGAAATGAGAATTACCGTACCTCCGTAATTCCCTCGCAAGCTCCGTCGCCTCCTGGCTGGCTAGCCTGCTGGGACTCGTGCGTGTTTTCCATGGTAGCTTCGGTGCTGTTTTTCTTGTGCTACTTGTGCTGGTCAAGCAGAAGTTCTGTCTGGTGTCTGACATCATAGCTTACAACGCCAGTTAACTCTTGCGACCAAACAGACTGCTACATGCCCACCGGCCAATCTGAATTCTTTCTCAAACGACTGTA